>NC_134840.1:48730839-48953785 GCF_965363235.1 Mytilus galloprovincialis | reverse complement strand
AATTTCCTATACAAAGATAGATAGTGTCTCTTTACATTTTTAGTTATTTTTGGCATTTACTGATCATTCAGTATTTCCATATATACTGTCACCACTGACTTTTGTCTTTTTTTATACAATATATATTAACAGCGGCAATATAAAATAATTTATATATCATAAATAATAGATCATCTTTTCAATATGAAAACGATACCAGCCACTGATTATCTTCATACTGTAGCAGTAGATAAATTAAGAATCCGCAGTATTGCAAACTGATTTACATAAGGAATCGCTAAAATTGGAATGAATCATTGTATTTTCAATCTGAGTTTTAGTCTTTTTAACATCTTTTAAAAATAATTAAAGGTATATTTTCAATGTGCAACGATTTAAGATCTATGAAAAAATAGATGTACCTAGTAAGGGAGCTACCATTTGATCTTTATGGGGGGGGGGGGGGGGGGGGGGGGGGGGGGGCTAGGATGAAAAATTGTGTCCTGCCTTTTTTTTAATTTGTAATCTCTGTCCTGCCTTTTTATTTTCAGTCTATTCGGCCCTGCCTTTTTTTCTTAGCTTATCCTGACTTTTTTTACAACAATTGTCATCCTGCCTTTTTTTTTTTGCCCAGTGACTCATCCTGCCTTTTTTTTTTTACTCAAAATCCTGTCCTGCCTTTTTTTGTCAAATTTCATCCTAGCCCTCCCCCCCCCCCCCCCCCCCCCCATAAAAATCAAATGGTAGCTCCCTAAATGGCAATAAGACAGCACGGTCAATTGAGGACAAATTCATATTCAATATGTCAATCTAAAATTGCAACGAATGTCAGCAAGTAACAAATAGTGAAAAGTAAACAAAGAGTATTAAACATGTGACGGTATATTAGTATTGTCGAATTACCTTAAAGAAAATTACATAAAAAACTGGATAAGAAATAAAATGTAAACATAATAAAAATGAAAAAAACAAAAAACAAAAAAAAAGAAATTAAAATATTTTGTATAAGTAAAGACGCCCTACGCCCACCATCATTGAAACAATTAAAGAAACGCATTATAACAGTTGTCTATTTATATTTTCAGAACACTCACCATGCTTAGATTCGTCGCTCTTGCTCTCTGTGCCTCAATGGCTTTCGGTTTCGGATACGGAGGTGGATATGGCGGTGGATATGATGGTGGATACGGCGGTGGATATAGTGGTGGATTCGATGGTGGATATGGCGGCGGTATCCAAATCATCGGTGGATACGGTATCGGAGGTGGTCAAGGATTCGGAAAAGGATACGGTGGACAAGGATACGGTATCGGAGGTGGTCAAGGATGGGGAAAAGGATACGGTGGACAAGGATACGGTATCGGAGGTGGATACGGTATTGGAGGTGGATACGGTATCGGAGGTGGTCAAGGATTCGGAAAAGGATTCGGTGGACAAGGATACGGTATTGGAGGTGGATACGGAATCGGAGGTGGATACGGTAAAGGATACGGTGGTATCAGCCATGGTATCAGCATTGGAAAAGGGAAATATGGTTAGTATGCGTTGCATAGATATAAGTAGATGTAATATTTATAAAAGTAAACTATTAACGGTCAAAGTCTTCAACACGCTGCCTTGACTCACTCCGAACAGCAAACTAAAAAGGGCCCAAAATGACTAGTATTTAACCATGTACACCTATATCAACCATTTGGTTGCATGATTACACTCGATACTTCAACGCGTGAAAATGTATTTCATTTACTCAATAGAGACACGCCAGTAATTGGATAAGTATTTTATGCAAACGGGCCTGTAAAAATAAATATTAATTATAACTATAAAATGGCTTACAAAGCACATTGTTGCATTTTCTTTATCATGGCATTTAACAGAATATAAATGAATATGAAAAAAAATTATAAAAACCGACGTAACTTTCACATACTTTTTACTACATATTTACTTCTATTGTTTCTATTTCAGCTCAGTATTGAGGAATCCAGTATTCAGAACAAATTCAAAGTGCCAATAAATGAAAATATATGAATCATAAATAAATCATCCGAAACCTATATGTTATCATTTCTTTTTCCAACAATAAGTTACTGCAACTACATGTATATGTGATTGACACTTGATTTGTTTCAATTTTCACTGTGTCCGCGAATCGCCAATCAATTTTTACTGTCAGTAGACTATGGTAGTAAGTTAGGCTGATGAGAGACTTGCTCCTTCAAATATATGTCTAAATGTTCAAGTAACGTAAATAAAAACCGTATCTGCTAAAAATTCGATGGTAGGAAACAATCATTTTACATAGATATACAAAAAGAGTGGGTGGTATGATTGCCAATAAAACAACTCTCCACAAGAACCCAACTGGCACAGAAATTAACGGTTATAGGTCACTGTACGGCCTTCAACAATGACTAAAGCCGAAACTGGCGCATAGATAGCTATAAAAGGCCCCGAAATCATCCGTATCAATGTAAAAAAGAAATGAACGAAAAACAAATATGTAACACAGCAACCAACGACAAACACTGAATTACAGACTCCTGAATTGGAACAGACATCCATACATAATGTGTCGGGGTTAAACATGTTAGCGAGACCCCAACCAAGTTTAAACGTGCCTTATGATAAATATAAATAGTCCAGACCAACATGTTCAGTGTTCACGTGGTATCTCCCTTCCACAATTGTTGCCACATGTGGCACAGGATCTGATTACCATTCCGGAGCAGCTGAGATCATCCCTTGCTTTTCGTGGTGTTCGTTGTTGCTTTGTCCCTTGTTATCTATGTTGGGTTTTGTGTACTATTGTTTGTTTGATAGTCGTGTTAATTTTCGACATGTCAATTTATTTTCAACTTATGAGTTTCAATGACCCTTTGGTGTCTTTCGCTTCTCTTTTCCAGAAGCTATATAAATAATAATAATATATTCCGTGTATAGAACCGACGACGTTTTATCTATTTAAAGTTATTGCAGTTTGAGCTACACAAATGTATCATTTAGACGTGTATGAAAATCAATTCTGAAAAATAGTTTCAGAAACTTGAACACAGCCGAATTTTACATATTAAAAACTATTCGGTTAAGGACATAGATAATTCTAAACCTATGTCTTTTAATTTAGAAGTAAAATAAGAAAGACACAACTTTGTTCAGCTTAGAGACCTTTAACCTACCTCATTATCCGTAATAAGACTAAATTGACGACCAATTATGTATCTAAGATGAACACTCGCAAGGGTCACTATCGTTATAGAATTTTCAGACTGATTCATATAAATCTTGACTTATTTGAGAATGGATGCAAATTACTAAAAAACAAATCTATTCTAATTATATATTTATTATAGATACCAGGCTTATAATTTGATAAGCCAGACGCGCGTTTCGTCTGCATAAGACTCATCAGTGACGCTCAGAACAAAATTGTTAAAAAGCCAAACAAGTATAAAGTTGTAGAGCATTGAAGACCAAAATTTCAATGTGACAAATACGGCTGAGGTAATTTATGCCTGGGATAAGAAAATCCTTAGTATTTTGAATGATTCAAAATTTTCAAACAGTCAATTTATAAAACCGACCATATAATTGATATTCTTGTCTACACCGAGTAACTGACTACTGGGCTGTTGACACCCTCGAGGACGAAACGTCCATCAGCTAAAATATTCATAATTTTACATAAACAATCTTTTTTAAAACGATGACTAGATATGCAAGATTTGATAATCAAAATAAATGGTAGACTGGGATCAGGAGCCGTAACAAAATAAATGAATTATAGTTGTAGAACCCATATGCAGTTCTTAATATGTTTCCGCTGTATCTATATGTAAATTATATTTGGTCGATGTTTGCTTATTTCAATTACTGTAGACGTTTAGAAACAGTAATTACTGTAGACGTATAGAAACAATAATTACTGTAGACGTTTAGGAACAATAATTACTGTAGACGTATAGGAACAATTACTGTAGACGTATAGGAACAATAATGGTTAAAAGAAGACAAAAGGACTTGTTGCTTGTTTCTGAATTTTATTGGTGAATGTGAATATATATCGTATTTCGTATAATTCATAATAAAATAATGTTTACACTAATACGTGTTTTTCTTCCCCTGTAATGTTTGTTTAACTGTGTATTTCGTTTAACCAAACTTCGTCTTTTGATAATTTTTGGAACGTCTTTACTGACATGCATTGTATACATTTATCTCTCAATCAGACAAAAATTGTACCAATAGCAAGAACATAAATATGTTTTTTTTTATATATATAATTCCCTGCTACCCCGCTTCTATCTGGAGCAAGCAGTCATATGGATATTTCTTTTTGCGTAACAATCAATTTTGGAGTCCTCTTCGCGTTTTGCATTTTTTAAAGAAGCTACAAGTTCCGGGTGTAATTGCTGAAAATATATTTTTTTTGTACTCGGCTAGCCTCGCTTTCCGTCTTGTTTTGAAGCTCGTACAAATAAATTAAAAAAATTCCGACAATGCACATTTTTATAAAACCATATAAATATTCAAATGCAGAATTCTCGATTGTTGCATCGCCGTATTACGCGTATTGAATAATGACTATTATGTGTATTTACCTTGTTTAACAGGAAGGATACTACTTGTGGAGCAGAATTCAACTACCCTTACTCACTCAGGTTTTACCACTATATATAAGTTGTTATCCTCTGCTACTTTTTTCAAATATAGATATATATATCACGACATCGACTCCATAAGAGAGATGGAAGATACTAAAGGGACATTCAAACTCATAAGTCAAATAATAAACACAACACAATGGCAAAAAAAAAAGAAGAAAAAGAAGAAAAAGACAACATAGAAAACTGAAGACTGAGCAACATAAACTCCACTAAAAACCGGTGGTGATCTCAGGTGCTCCAGAAGGGTAAATTATATTTAATTTGCTACGAGTATTCCCATACATGTTACAAAGGAGTAGTTTTGGTTTACTGCAATACAGGACTTCGATATACGTTATGAGTAAACCCGCACACCATTATCGAAATGAGTGAATTGGTTAACCAAAATCCCCTAACATAAAGAAGTTGTATTGGTTTTAGCTGTATTAAATATCTAGGATGAAAAGATTTGTATAGGTTAACCTCATCTCCCTAAAGAAGCTGTATTGGTTTGCTGCAAAATTAAGAGTTCTTTGTGGGTATAACCTTTGTTAAAATGAGTTGCATTAGTTTGATGTAATGTCCGACGTTATATTGGTTTACTGCATTACAGATTTAAAATGAGAAGTAATTATAGATTTTCTCGCTTGAGCCGGCCGTACGGCGAAAGCGAGAAAAGCAATCGAGTTGAGCTGACCAATGCTAATCTGTTTATCGCTATTTTACCTATGACGACGTTGTCAATTTCATGTCAATTTCATTAGCAACGCCACGTGCCTCCTTAGTTCCTAGCGATAATTTTTCATCTCAAGCGAGTAAGCATGATATCAAAATTATCACAAAAAAAAGATCAAAGGAAATATGAACAAAATAGCGATAACATATGGTATAATAGATGATAAATCGCCGGTAAACAAAAAAAAAATGTTTTTCAACTTAAGTATATAATACACACATAATATAAAGCTGACAAAACAATTCCCAGAAATTAACCAATTTTCAGCAACTAAGCTTTCGAGCACACAAGTCAATTCAACTATAATGGGAACTTTCAATTTATGTAAAAATTTTAAAAGAACATATTTTAAAAGCCTAGAAGAATCTTTGTATACCATAAACACACTGGATATCGATACTATAGACACAGATCTGCTGACCATGATGGAAAATTCTTTTGAATGCAATTACATTCAGACTAACTTAAAAGTAAAAAATCCATTCTACAAACATAAGATAATCTGGGAGTCAAATCATGTGCGATAGCCGTTAAAAAGGTGTGTACAAGATTTTAAAAACAATTTTTGGTCTTTGCAAATCTATTTGCATTCAGTGTTTATATCCTAATAAGTTCAGTTCAGAATAACGTTAGTGACTTCAAAGAGATGCACAAGACACCAAAGGCATATTAAAATTAAAACAAGAATGACTATTATATATCAGCTGATTATATAACTAAGGAATTGGATTTAATTTTTAAATAAGTGCTAAATAAACTCATCATAGATACCTGGATTGAAATTTTATATTTACGTCAGACGCGCGTATTATCTACAAAAGACTCATCAGTGATACATAATAAAAAAAAGAAAAAGCTAAATAAGCTAAAAAGGCAAAATAAAGTATGATGTTGAAGAGAATTGAGGACCGAAAATTCATAAAACTTTTGCCAAATACAGCTAAGGTAATCTATTCCTGAGGTAAGAAAACCTTATTTTTTTTCAAAAATTCAAAGTTTTGTTAACATTTAAATTATATTTATGACCATATCAATGATAATTCATGACAACATAGAAGTGCTGTTAAAAGATCTTTGATACGATATCACTTGATATTGGTTTACTTTTGTCTGTGTTTTGTGTCTGCTGATGAATTATTATAATAATGAAGTTTAGGTTTTCTATTGTAAGTTTTTCAATGATCAGGCCATAAGTTACATTGTGAAGTGTATTAGCACCACATATTTTATTTTTTTTATTTTTCTTCCTATCTTTGCGTTATATCGCAAACCTTTGTGTTATAACGCAAACTTTTGCGAAAAAACGCATAAATGCGTTCTAACGCAACATTTGCGTTATATTAATATAACGAAAACCTTTGCGAAATAACGCAAACCTTTGTTTTTATCTTATTTCTTATTTAAGATTCAAAGGAAGCAGTAGTTATTAATGGAGGAGGCTGCATTTACTAAAATTTATCTTCTTTGTACTCATTGCAAAGTAAAATGCTTTACTTTTTAACTAATAATGAGAAGGATAATAGATATAGAATGAAATTCAAAACAGTGTGGCTGTGGCCATTGATTGACACATTAAATTCATCCATTGACGGGGACAATTTATGTGAACGTTTGTATGTAACGACCACTGCTCACTATGTACTTTTTAAAGACACTTAAACTATGGGGTCACCAAAGGTTCTTAACACCTTAATAAAGTAATTCTAAAAATTAATCAGAAATAACACGATGTTTTGATTTATATCAATTATATAAATCAAAACATAAAGGTTATTCCTGATTAATTTTTCTAATTATTTTATAATTAAAGGCGTTAAGAAACCTTTGGTGACCCCACAGTTTAAATGTCTATCGTAGGTACGTCGTGAACAGAAAAATATATACTTTTCTGATTCCTATGCATATTTATTATAATGACCTTGCCTTGTACATGTATTTATGGTTCTATTCTTAACTAAATCACAACAGAAATTTAATGACAGACGGGCATATATACAAAACTTAATGAATAATTGAAATCAAGATGTTTGCGATATTTCGCGAAGGTTTGCTATATAACGCAAATGTTTGCGTTATATCGCAAAGGTTTGCGTAATATCCCAAAGGTTTGCGTTATAACGCAAAGATATGAAGAAAATTATAAAAAAAAACATGTGTGGCGCTAATATGCTTCCGTAACATTGTATCTACATTAGTTTAACTATGCTATTTAAATGTTTAAGTTAGAAAGAATCGCAGCGTTTGTACTAACAAACGACGAACGACAAACTGAAGACGCATTTTCAGCGAGAGTACACAGTTTGTCAAAGTTTATGCAAAGTTTTCAAATGTATGTGAGAAAAACCAATGATCTAAACGTGTGTGCGCTGAACCGTTTGTATCGTTTTATTCATATATATTGGTTTACAAACGACATGATAAATGGCAAAGTATTTTCAATATATAAAAGAAAGATTGAGGCGGTACATACAATTGAAAAGCAACATTAAAATTTTAATTCGTAATTTTATTGATTTGAAAAAGAAATGATCAAAAATGTCAAAAACCGATATTAGAACTTTAAAATTAACATGGTCAGATTTTCTGAATTAAATGCATTTGACGAGTACAATTATGGTTTTCATTGGATTATTTACCATGTTTTCCATTCTATCATACTTAAGAACAAATATGTGAGTTCATACTTGATTGCCTATTGTTTCTTTTGTCGTATAGAACATGTATATAGTATGAAATTAAAATAAAACCCACGAATAACAAAACCACCCTTCGCTTGTTGCGACAGTTATGCATGTGTCAGTATTGCATAATTGACAACCCTTGTTGTTCACATTTATGGCTACATGAAATATTGTTACATGCATCAATGGGTGTAGAAATAATGGGTATAAAACCCTGGCAAAAACCTTCACTGGGCAGTACATCTCAGCACTCCACCAAAGTAAGTACACTAAAATATTAAGGTTGGTGTTTTAAAACGTACACGATTTTTTGTTCTTCTAATTTATATGTTATTCTAAAGTTGTCCATACACATGGTCATGTTAATATAAATAATACGAAAAAAAACAGTAATTTGTCTTGGTTTTCCTTTCACCTTTATAAGAAAAGTCTAAATTTAGATTATTCCATATCTGAATGTAAAATATTTTTCTTATTATTATATTGATCCTATAAAGTTGAATGTTCATTATATATGATAAAACCATAATTCTGAAATTTTGATTGAAAATGTGACTTCAGGTAAAAACAATAGACATATGATTTGAAAGATAGTGTATATTTAATTTCATATCTCACGGAAAGTACTTGGCTATTGGTTTTTACTGATCATATACAGTATTTTCATATCTACCTCCGCTGACTTTTATTCTTTTATCAACCAATACATATTAACTGCTTACACGATAGATAGATTTGGTAAACTTAAAATTGTGCAAAATTAGTTTTACTAAATCAGATATTTTTCAATTTTTACTGTTATCATTGTCGAATTCCCTTTACGAAAATTAAATTAATAAATAAATCAATTAGAAATAATATTAAATACATAATAATAATAAACGAACAGCAATATAAAAAAAATATATAATAATAATTTAGATATAATAAAGACATCCACACTCCCTTTTCAATATGATTTCAATCATTGAAACGAGCACTAGTAAAATTCTTCTATGTATATTTTCAGAACAATACATATAGGATATTAGGTCAATGTCAGGAATATATAAACTGTTTTTATATGAGGCTGAGAAACTGGGGAAGAGCGAGGTTCTACCGAGCCCTTCCCCAGTTTAGCGCCGAGTACAAAACAAGTTTATATTTTTATGACATTGACTTTATACTGTTTTTATACTGCAACTTACATTAATTAAATGATAGCTTTTTTAATCGTAACACAAATGTCAAACTTATTTTCATCCCTTAATGGACCTCTGATTGTGGAGAAAGGGTTCCATGGTGAAATTGATATTATACAAAATATAGCTATGTTACTATATTTATGAAATAAACACAGCTAGTTGCAGTATCAATCCCCTTTTCAATATAATTTCAAGCATTGGAACCAACAGAACACATAATAACATTTGTCTATTTATATTTTCAGAACACTCACCATGCTTAGATTCGTCGCTCTTGCTCTCTGTGCCTCAATGGCTTTCGGTTTTGGATACGGAGGTGGATATGGCGGTGGATTCGGCGGCGGATATGGTGGTGATTTCGACGGTGGATATGGTGGTGGATTCGGTGGTGGATATGGCGCCGAAATCCAAATTGGTGGATACGGTATCGGAGGTGGTCAAGGATGGGGAAAAGGATACGGTGGACAAGGATACGGTATCGGAGGCGGACAAGGATTCGGAAAAGGATATGGTGGACAAGGATACGGTATCAGAGGTGGATACGGTATCGGAGGTGGACAAGGATTCGGAAAAGGATACGGTGGACAAGGATACGGTATTGGAGGTGGATACGGAATCGGAGGTGGATACGGTATCGGAGGTGGATACGGTAAAGGATACGGTGGTATCAGCATCGGAAAAGGAAAATATGGTTAGTATGCGTTACATAGATATAAGGATATGTGATATGAGTGCTAATGAGACAACTTTCCATCCAAGCCACAATAGTAAAAGTAAACCATTATAGATCAAAGTACGGTATCCAACACGAAGTCCAAACAAACAGCAAATTAAAAGGCCCCCAAAATGACTGTGTAAAACCATGTACATTTATATCAATCATTTGATTTGATGTATATACACTCGAGACTTCAACGCGTGTAAATTTATTTTCGTTAGCTTAATAGAGACATTCCAGTAATTGGATACGTATCTTATGCATTTGGGCCTATAGAAATAAAAAAAAAGATCAGTTAATTATATAATGGATTTCAAAGCACATTTTTGGATTGACCTTTATCATGACATTTGTTAAACAAAATATAAATGTATTTTAAAAAAACCAAGAACCGACGTAACCTTTACATGCAACTTATTGTACTATTATTTCTATTTCAGCTCAATATTGAGGAATCCGGTGTTCAGAACCAATCCAAAGTGCCAATGAAAGTAAAATTTCATAAATAAATCATCCGAAACCTATATATTTTCTTGTCTTTTTCAAACAAAAGGTTACTGCACCTATATGTTCTTGCTACAATTGTTTGTTTCCAATGTAACTGTATTTCCACGAATCGTCAATCAATTTGTACTATCGAAAATATCAAAATAACAGTTATCTATGACAATGTTATGAAAAATACAGCAGAAAGTAAAGAAAGTACAAAAATAAATCGAAACAAATTTAAAAAAAAACCCACACTTACCTACTACATGGTTAAACAATGTTTTATAGATGCCATCAATTAAATTCCGCACTCTAGCATACGAAAATTAAACAACTGCATATACATATTGAAATAGACTACTTATTAAAAAAAGCATGAAGATGTTTTATATTAGAATTTTATTTCACATATCTGATCCCACAACACTTTCTTTCATTATAGTTATATATTTCGAAAACTATCGCAGTAAATTACACTGATGAGAGACTTTACTCCTTCAAATGTATGCTTAAATGTAAAGTAAATAAACAAAACCCGTATTCGATGGTAGGAAAAGGTGATTTTATATAAATTATAAAAAAGAACATGTTGTATGATTGCCAATGAGACAACTCTCCACAAGAGACCAAATGGCACGGAAATTAACAGCTATAGGTCACCGTAAGGCTTTTACAATAAGAAAAGCCCATAGTAGCGCATAGGCAGCAATGAAAGGCCCAGAAATTACAAATGTAAAATAGCTCAAATGAGAAAACTAACGGCATAATTAATGTACAAAAAAGGAACGAAAAACAAATACGTAACACAACAACAAATAACAACCACTGATTTACAGTCTCCTGACTTGGGACAGGCACATACATACAGAATGTTACGGGGTTAAACATATTAGCGGGATCCCAATCCCCCTAACCTGGGGCAGTGGTGTGACAGTACAACATAAGAACAAACTATAATAATAATTCGAAATAGGCTTAACCCATCAGTGCGCTCTCTTGTGGTGATGTCTGATTATTTCAATCATTTTAATCAATTTAGTGAACATTTAAAAGATAAACACAAACTGTTTTTGTTAAATAATTTGTAATTTCTGTATTTTATAAGTATCCGTAATTATAATGTAATTTATGCATTTTTTATTCAGAAATAACTCATATTTATCAAATGGTCATGAATTGAGAAAAAAACGTAATTTTTTGCTGTATATTTATCAAAATTTTAAAAATTGCACTAAATATCTGAGCCGGACCCCCCCCTTTACCAGATCACCCTAGCTTTCGTTTCTTTGTTTTGCATGCTTCAGTTTCCTTTGGTTTGTAATATTTTGGCGTGAATGCCACAATAAAACTTATTTATTATTTATACGGAAAAGACTAACTATCAACAAATGTGTCTATGCTGGGATTCGAACTCAAGCATAACAGCCCACGACTCAAACCCCAATACCAGTACAATTGGATATGATTTTAACTCAATGTTAATTTAACATACTTAAAGTCACATGAAACCTCAAATTAAAAAAAAAAAATGATGCATATGTTTTTTTATAACTCAATAGACAGTTTTCATCATAAAACTTATGTACATATATTTTTTTCTGAAGACAATTCTTTAATTTTTCCACATTTAGAAGAAGTTTACTTGCTTTTTGTCCTGTTTTTAAAGCTAATACAAACAAATTGGACATTTCCCGACAAGGAAGACACATTTTATATTTACGAAATAATAGACACACACAAATGTAGCATTATTATTGGTTAAGATATCACTGAATTAGAACTATTGGCTTTAAACATATACTTTAATTGTTTAACACAACTGATATCACATGTGGAGCAGGATCATATTGCCCTAAACCTTCAAATTCATCAGTTTTCGTTGTAGACTTTTGTAGACTGCTGTTTGTCTTTTAGTAATTTTTCGTGCTTTGCCATGCTTTTGGTTTTTTCTCTCTATATATATGAATTTTGATAGGCCCTTTGTTATCTTCTGCTACTCTTAGCACTTATAAATTTTATATTTATTGAATAACTAATCAATGTGCTACACTAATTATCAGTTGGGGTTTTTTTTTCGATCACGAGATGAATATTTTTTGAAATATTTTAATTCATCGATTAGTTATTATTCTAATCACATATGGCATAATGTTGATACTTATAAATTAATAAATGATGCAACGTCATCGCCAATATCTTGACAACACACCCATTGTTGTATGACGTCAGCAGAGTGAAATTGTCAGGGTTTTTTTTTTTTGAAAATGTTCGGTATTTCATTGAATACAACATAATAAATCCCGATATCGTTTCTAAATTATGTTTATATGACACAAGTTGTTCCATACCTTTGTTCATGGGGGCAGCTTTGGTTGGCTGCAACACAATTATTTGATTCGAAGTTCTTTTTGAGTTAACCATCATACTTTTATCGGAAAGAGTTAATTTGGTTTGATGCAATAAATATTTAAAATAAAATGTGCACTTTGCGAGATTTTACCCCAATCCCCTTTTATAAAAAAAGTTGTATTAGTTTTCTTTCAATGAATCTCTAGTATGAAAAGATAAATATATACATTTTGAATATAAGAGTTAACCCCATCACCTTTGCTATATAAGTTGTATATATGTTGCAGAACATATATAAGATTAAAAAAGGGGGACGAAAGATACCAGAGAGACAGTCAAACTCATAAATCGAAAATAAACTGACAACGCAAGAGTGCTATGCTGGTAATCACCATTCCTTGTTTAAATTGATTTGATTGTTTATTTTTATTTCCTCAAACTATAAGAATATTAAATACAATATATATATATTATACGAACAGCATAAAGAAAACAAACATATTTACATAATCTAAACAACGTCTAAGTATAAATCCAATCAAACAAGGATTTATATAGTTACACAATTAAAGGTAAATTAAAATACAATAAAAAAAAAGTCTATTCTTCACCAATTTTCAAACATGCAGGAACAATAATAGTTCAGATTAAATATGTGGCTATACAGATAATTATTGAAATTTAATATAGTTTAAACATACAATCTATTATAAGGCAAATCAAGAGGCTCCAGACAACAGCATTTAGAGTTTGCATTTTATGATTCATACTTCCAAGTAACGACTCTCAACGATGTCATCATCTTGATTAAAGAACTGACAGATCTTTTAAGTCAAGAATATCAACAATTTTGTAGAATATGTCTATCCGAATTGTAAAAGGGATGTTCAGCGTAATGTATAACGCATAAGTAGATCTGTATAATATAAAAAAAAACATAGACAGTATTTGCCTGTTTTGATAGATATGACTCCTAATTTCACAATCGTCATAAATATGAATTTGAAAATGGATAAGTTACCGCTATTTGTAACAAACAATGCTCCGTCAAACATGTATGTATTTTATAGTATCGCTTAGGTTGTGGTCGCAGTTCAACTGAGTATTTCCATTTGTTTTCTCCGTTTATGTCTAAAGGCTGTTTTACAGTTTCTCATCACAGTCGTTTGTCTGGAAAGAAATCAGCCACAAAGTTTTCAACAAAAACATCAAATTCATATTTCATCAAAATTTATTTTATATAATCTTAAGTTAATGATATTTGACTGGACTCACCGGCTTATATTTGTCCAATATGAAACTGAATATCCGTTTATGTATTGTTGTTGGTTTTGTTGCAATGTCTGAAGAAGTTAAATTGGTTTACTGCATTACAGATTTGTAAAACTTTTGCAGAAGAAAAACTGCAGATTAAAGAATCTTCAATCGATGTGGTTATGATAATAGTTTTTTTTTAAATTTCGGTAACCACACTGATTAAAACTCATTTTGAAATGGCAAAAGTGAATTTACTGAAATCTTACTTGAAATAACCAATATAGTTTCCTTTCGTTTAAAAACAAAATGGTATAAGAAGCTTGTCAACTTAAAAGCTGTAAGGTTTCGCTATGTATTGACAGAAAATTTTTTGACTGAAAATGTATTATTTACAACCACGGGGTCGATGCCACTGCTGGTGGAGATTTATTTCCCCGAGGGTATCATCAGCCCAGTAGTCAGCACTACTTGTGCTGACATGAATTATCATTGATATGGTTATATTTATAAATTAACTGTTTACAGAATTTAGAATTTTTGAAATACTAAGGCTTTTCTACCTCAGGCATAGATTACTTTAGCTGGATTTGGCAAAACTTTTAGGAATTTTGGTCCTGAATGCTCTTCAACTTCGTACTTTATTTGGCCTTTGGATTCGAGCGTCACTGATGAGTCTTTTGTAGACGAATCGCGCGTCTGGCTTATATACAAAAATTAGTCCTGATATCTATGATGAGTTTATTTACATTGTATTACACACATTATTACACAAAACTTAACAGAATGATACAATTTCCCGTAATTTACCAATTTTCAACAACTATGCCTTCGAGCACACTGGTCAACTCATTGTAATGGGAACTTTTCGTTTATGCTAAAACATGAAAAGAACAAAGGAAAAGGTTCACTTATGCCACAAAATGGCCTGAAATATCAGCTTTATCAAAAAAGACCAAAACATCACAATTTGGTTCGTAAAGGGGTCTATTCCAAAAGCCTTGATGTTAAATAAATCAGTTCTTTTCAGAAGAGTACATAATATTCTCCAAAGGAAGGCCATTTTGGACATTTTGTCAATTATATAATTATGATGTTTTTGTGCAATTTTCAAACCTAAAAACTTTACGAAAAAATTGGCCGCCACCTACGATCCAAAATGTTTTGTAACCAAAAGATTCCAATTATGATATAGAATTCATCAATGTAAAAAGCTTTTAGATCGAGGATGGCGGACAAAGAAAATTATGCCAAAAGGTATTAAAATTATGGATTTTTTTTTAAACAAAATTGACCTATAATACAAATAATGTTTATTTCTTATGTTGTACTGTAATACCACTGTCCCAGGTTAGGGGGAGGGTTTGGATCCCGTTAACATGTTTAACCCCGCCACATTATTTATGTATGTCCCTGTCCCAAGTCAGCAGCCTGTAATTCAGTGGTTGTCGTTTGTTTATGTGTTACATATTTGTTTTTCGTTCATTTTTTTTTAACATAAATAAGGCCGTGAGTTTTCTCGTTTGAATTGTTTTACATTGTCTTATCGGGGCCTTTTATAGCTGACTATGCGGTATGGGCTTTGCTCATCGTTGAAGGCCGTACGGTGACCTATAGTTGTTAATGTTTGTGTCATTTTGGTCTTTTGTGGACAGTTGTCTCATTGGCAATCATACCACATCTTCTTTTTTATATCATAACTTCATAAATTTTAAAGGAAGGTGCTAACAAAATATGTTTTTGTCTTAATAGTATTATCACTAGTGAAATTTTCATTTTGTGAAATTTGATTTTTTTGGCCCGATTAAAAAAAAACCATCAAAAATTAAGGGCAAATTTCAACCCTTAGTGAACCTTCTCCTTTTACCCCAACCCCTTTTCCACCAACACCACCACCAAAACAAAAAAAAAAACCCAAAAACAGTGCTTTTTTGTATATATTGAAACCTACATTATATCGGGAATGAACACAAATGGTAATAGAGATCTACTGAACACGATGGCAAACTCTATTGAATCGCAATTACGTTCAGACGAAAGACAAAAGTAAAATGTACACACGAATGCAAACACATTTGTTTTGGGTGATAATCTAGGACACAAATCATGTGTGATAGTAACCCGAATAATTCAGTCGTTATATTCCACTGATCTACGAAGGCTACATTAACCTCTTGTGGGAGAAAATCGGACACAGAAAGGGCTTGAATTATTCGAGTTAGTGTGATAGCCGGTAATATGGTGGGTACAAGACTAAAAAAAAATTTTTTTTAGGTAAGGCCGTTTCGATTTTTTAATTCACAGATATGTGCAGTCTCCATCACCAAATTGGATTCAATAAGTAAGTGACTACCAAAGAGACAGGCAAAGGTTACTAAAGGCACATTCAAATTAAAAATAAAATAAAAACAAAAAAATACAAAAATAAGAAGATGTGGTATGAGTGCCAATGAGACAACTCTCAATGAAAGTCACAATGTGTAAAAAGTTAACAATTATACTATTAGGTCAAAGTACGGTCACAATTATAGATCAAAGTACGGTCTTCGACACGGAGCCTTGGCTCACACCAAACAGTATGCTATCAAGTGCCCACCATGACTAGTGTAAAACAATTCAAACAGGGGAACCAACGGTCTAAATCTCTATATAAAAAAAAAAAAAACGAAAAACTAGAAACACTAATGCACCACATCAATAAACGACAAGCACTGACTTAGGACAGCTGCAAACAAATACAACGGGTTTAAACGTTTTAACTAGCGCCAACCTTCACCAAACCTAAAATAGCAATTGCTCATTACAACAGTAGAAGACGCACAATAAAATGTCAATTGAAATGACTTAGACTAAATTTAAAAGAAACATTAACAAACACAGGTAAGCATACATTTTACGAATGAATTTGATATAATGCACAATGTAGATACAATATTAATAAAAATATATCAACAGTTGATTATATAACATTTTTTATAACTGCTAAAAAAACTTTGATACGATATCGCTTGATATGATTTTACTTGTAACTGTGTTTTGTCGTAAGCTGTGTCTGCATTATTATTTTAATGAAAGTCTATGGTCAGGCCATATGTTACATTGTATAGACATTATTGTAATTGTGCACGCTTTGGTTAAATATCGTTAAAATTCTAGAACGTTTCACTGTAATAGTCTTAAGAAATTAAAAAAAAAATTAAATAATTTTTCAATCCTGCTTTCTCTATTTTTCTCTTTCGGGGACAACAAACAAGTATATGTTTTTATACCTTGAGCTATAATGGTTTACTTTTACAAATTGTTACTTGGATGGAGAGTTGTCTCATTGGCACTCATACCACCTCTTCCTATCATCTATTGACTCATCATTTTTAACTTTTTATTCAAAGGTTTGATAACTTCCCGTCCACAGTCAGGAATATCATTAGTAGTTGCTTTTTATTTAGACTCCAGACTATCGGGAGTTTAAAACGTGGATAGCTATTGACATGTATCTTTTAAAAGCCGACAACAATATGTAACCTCTAAATATCTGTCTTTTTGTATTGTTCGGTTGGTTGCTGCTTTGTGAACATCAACACATTTTCTTTCTTTATATAATATACTGGTTTACAAAAGACGTGATGAATGTCAAAGTATTTTCCAAGACCGTACCTTGACCTATAATGGTTTACTTTTATAAACTGTGAATTGGATGGAGAGTTGTCTCATTGGCACTCGTACCATATCTTCCTTTATCTGTATAAAAGAAAGATTGGTGAGGACAATACCAAGTGAAGATTAAACACTCTCAAGTTGTAGAACAACAAACATCACCACGAATACACGGTATCAAGCCTAAACCAACAAGTGTATTATTTTTAAAACCACTTACTACTGGCATAAACGCGATATTTTTAAATCGTCGTTTTATTGATTTGAAAAAATAAAATATTTACCAAATATTTCAAAAATCGATATATGTTAAACATAGACATGGTCTTATTCGAATTTCGAGTCCCTTCGTAGCTTTTTGAATTCCAGTTTCTCATCTTTCAAAGTTAGTGTCGATTTGTGCCATTATTTTCCCATAAAACAAATGTGATCTTTATGTTCAATAACACGGTATTTTCTTACTTTTCAACTTGGTAGGATTTTTTTTAACTATATATGCATGCCCATGCATTTATTGAACACAATAATGTTTTTCTTTGGATTATTTAACATTTTTCCTATATTATATTAAAGAACAATTAGGGGTTCAAACTTGATGGTTTATCGTTTCTCATGTCGTTTTGTATATTATGAACTTAATAACACTCGGATGACAAAACAAAGATCATGTGTCCATCCTTCGCTTGTTGCGACAGTTATGCATGTGTCAATATTGCATAACTGACAACCCTTGCTGTCCACCTTGATGGCTACATGAAATATGGTTACATGCATCAATCGGTGTAGAAAATAATGGGTATATAACCCAGGCGAAAATCTTTATTGGGCAGTACATCTCAACTCTCCACCAAAGTAAGTACACTATAATATTAAGGTTGACGGGTTTTTTTTAAAACACATAATTTGTTTTTCTTCGATTTTTTTTGTTATTCTAAAGTTGTCCATACAAATGGCAATTTTATTATAAATACTTTTGATAAAACAGTAATTTATCTTGGTTTTTCTTCAAACATTTTCAGACAAGTATCAAAAACAAAATTGTTCCATATGTGAATGTAAAATATATTTTTCCAATTACTTTATTGATTCTAAAAAGTTGAATATTCGTTTTATACGATAAAACCATAATTCTGAAATTAAATATAAAAAAAAAAACGCGACTTCATGCTAAAACAATACTACAAATTCAAAGATAAGGTATATTTCTTTACATATCTGACGGAAAGTATTCAGTTATAAGACTTTTACTGATCATATATGTAGCATTTTCTTGTCTACCTCTGCTAGCTTTGTCCTATTATCAAACAAAACAAAATAACCGCTAACAATATCAAATATTATATTCATCGTACACGATAAATAATTTTAAGCAAATCTAAAATTTTGCAGAACTATTTTTATCAAGTCAGATAATTTTCTTTTAAATTATGAAAGAGTAAAATAACAAAAACAGCGAACACCAAGGCAAATTTAAAACGGGAAGTACCTTATCTAATGGCAAACACACCAAACGAATGGAAATCAACTGTCATATGCCTGTTGTAATCTTGCAAACTGATTAACATAAAGATTCATGCAAACTGATTAACATAAAGATTCCGTATCAATTATTCGGTAGGCGTGTACTAAGGGATTGTTTTCCAATCAGATAGTCTTGCTCTGTCTTAAATTATGACCATTTTTAATTGCAATTTACGATATACAATCTAAGGAAAAAAATACATTTTTTGTAAATGTTATCGAGACAATACGATCAAATGAAGACAAATTCGTGTTAAATACGTCAACTTTTAAATGGCTCCGAAAGTCAGCAACTAGAAGATAAAACAATGAGTATAGACATTATATAGTCTGTTATTATTGTCGAATTCCCTTCGGAAAAATTAAACGAAAAGCTGAATAAGAAATAAAATTAGATAAATAATAATGATAAACTAGCAACATTAAAAAAAACCAAAATATTTTTTTTTTAATAATTTTGATATACATGTAGCTTAAGACATCGACACCCCTTTTCAATAGAACTTCAAGCATTGGACAAACAGAACACATTATAACATTTGTCTATTTATATTTTCAGAACACTCACCATGCTTAGATTCGTCGCTCTTGCTCTCTGTGCCTCAATGGCTTTCGGTTTTGGATACGGAGGTGGATATGGCGGTGGATTTGACGATGGATATGATGGTGGATTCGGCGGTGGATATGGCGGCGGTATCCAAATCGGTGGATACGGTATCGGAGGTGGACAAGGATTCGGAAAAGGATACGGTGGACAAGGATACGGTATCGGAGGTGGTCAAGGATGGGGAAAAGGATACGGTGGACAAGGATACGGTATCGGAGGTGGTCAAGGATGGGGTAAAGGATACGGTATCGGAGGTGGTCAAGGATTCGGAAAAGGATACGG
Organism: Mytilus galloprovincialis; assembly: GCF_965363235.1. Lineage (NCBI taxonomy): Eukaryota > Metazoa > Mollusca > Bivalvia > Mytilida > Mytilidae > Mytilus > Mytilus galloprovincialis. The sequence continues at coordinate 48,933,685 of NC_134840.1, read as the reverse complement.
TGGGCAAGGATACGGTATCGGAGGTGGACAAGGATACGGTATCGGAGGTGGACTAGGATACGGTATCGGAGGTGGATACGGACACGGTATCGGAGGTGGATTCGGTGGTATCAGCGGTGGTATCAGCATTGGAAAAGGAAAATATGGTTAGTATGCGTTGCCTTTACACGTATATCAATAACTAATTGATTTCCATTAACTCGTAAGAGCTTTTTCAGTAATATGATTAGTATTTTATTTATACGGGTCAGTAACAAAAATAGAATTTAGATATAAAAAAAACCATTTAAAACACATTTTGTGGTTAACTTTAAGCAGGTTCCTTTGGAATGCATGCAAACTATAATTGAATATTGGAAAAACCCAGGAACAATATAACTTTCACGTGTTTTTACTGTAAATATCTTAACGCATATTATTTTATTTTTCAGCTCAGTATTGAGGAACCCAGTTTTCAGAACCAGCCAAAGTGCCAATAAAAATAAATAAATCATCCGATACTTAATCAGTTTTCTTGACTTTTTCAAACAGAAGGTAACTGCAGTCACAATTTTCTAGTTACATATGGTGTTTTTTTAATTGATATCGACTTATAATTTTTTCCTGTTTTGGATTTGCTAACCCTTGCCCACATGAGAATCTCCCCGTTTTTTGGGGGGTTCGTATTGCTTAGATCCCTAGTTTTCTCTGTAGAATTTTGTAGTGTGTCTTTTAGTTATTTTTCGTGTTTTGCCATGGTTTAGTAAGGAGCCCCACTAAGTACATGCAAAGAAAAAATATATTGTGCGCACTTTAACAATGTCCATAACCTCCGTAGTTTAGTCGGTTTATAATTTGATATTTTGTAGATTTATGAATTCCAATATCATCTCCAAATAATGTTTTGATACACGTTGTCCTATATCGGGGGGAAAAGTTCACTAGTATATTACGCTGTAAACTTTAGCTATGTAAAACTCTGTCCATTGTTACACAAAAGTCTTTTGCATCCCGCTTATATGTTTAACCCCGAAACATTCAGTATGTATCTGCCTGTCCCAATTCAGGAGCCTGTAATTCAGTTGCCGTCGTTTTTTTATGTGTTACATTTTTGATTTTTTGTTATTTTTGTGTACATAAATTAGGTCGTTAGTTTTTTCATTTGAATTGTTTTACATTTGTAATCTGGGGGCCTGTTATAACTGATTATACGTTATGGGCTTTGCTCATTGCTGAAGGCCGTACGGTGACTCATTGCCATTCATACCACATCTTTTTTTTTATATATATATTTCGAGCAGTTTCAATTTATGTTAATAAATGATAAGGCTATAATTTACCGACAACACAGGTGTTTTGTACTCATTAAAGCGCTCGGGAAATTGGTACTGCATATCAAAAAGATAACACTACTGAAAAGAAAAATCACAAAAAAGGCGAATGCCGAGGAAAATTCAAAACGGAAAGTCTCTAATCAAATGGCAAAATCAAAAGCTCAAACATATATCAAACAAATGGATAACATTTGTTATATTCCTGACTAGGTACATGCATTTTCTTATTTAGAAGATGGTGGATTAAACATTGTTTTAAAGCTAGCTAAACCTCTCACTTGTACGACAGTCGCATAAAATTCCATTATATTGACAACGATGTGTGAACAAACCAAACATAATAGTTAAAATTTCAAAAATTAACAAAAAGCAGTTATAATCTTAATCACTATATATATATATATATAATCAAACAAATGTGTAACAAAGAAACACAAAAAGGAATACAGACAGAGCACATTGGTAAAGATGAAAGACTTGAATACAAGAATTTACCATAGCACAATATTACTATAACGGGATGTATAAGTACAGAGTCACGTCATATGTAACATAGAAACATAAAAAAGGCATATAGACAAATCACATTAGCAAAAAATTCAAACGAAGAATTCAAAAATTCACCACAGCACAATAACCCAAATGACGGTATGTATAAGTACAGAGACACGTCAAATGTATAGTACCAAAAACAGACATAACAGTACAAGTAATATTCATAAAAACAAATAAAAGAATACTATTATAAACACGTTATTAAGATGATAAACAACGTCAGTATACAGAATTTCGTGTATAATTTGTGAAGTTAATACGGAAAAGTTATCAACAAGGTCTTGGTACCTTCCGATGAACTACTTTAGAAAAAGGATAAGACGTTCCCTGACATACCCCTGGCTCATCAACTTGCTGCTCAGACACTGCAACTTTTTTAAAGAGTGGAATTTAAAACGTTACATAGTATATAGTCATTCGTTTGTTTATGATGACTATGGATTGTTCAACGTCCAATGGCAAATTTTAAATGTCAGACCGAAAACATTTTACAGAGAAAAATTGAATAAAAATCTGCATTGTAGCTTTAGTAGACCGACATTCTGAGTCGAAAGTGCAAAGGCTTTCTTGACTGACTATGCAGTATGGGTTTGTCTCATTGTTGAAGACCGCAAAGTGACCTATATTTGTTAAATTCAATATCATTTTGTCTCTTGCGAAGAGTTGTCTCATTGACAATAATACCACATCTTATTTTTATAGTTCACAAGGTAACATTCCACAGGAAGACATGTCATATATTTGGACGCTTTACTTTGATTCCCTGTCGATCAGCTATTGTTCTTACTCCTATTTAAATATGCTGTGTGGCTAGCAGAGAAATACAAATTTCCAAATCTTTGGTGTGACCAGGCCTGTGATGGTATCCACCTCCCACACTACAAAAAAAACATGTGTGTACGGTATATTTGTTGTTGAAGACCATGTGATGATCACAATCCGAGTATTTTAGTCTTTTTGTCGCATTGGGTTACTGCCTATAATTGACAATCTTGTTGTAGTATATTACATTGATTGCATCTTATCTGATTCTGGACTATAAGCTGAGATGTACATCGACACTTAACAGCAAGAAATGTCTAATATATGGATATAAGAAGATATGGTGTAGGTGCCAAATAAGACAACTCTCCATCCAAGTAACAATTTATAACAGTAAACCATTAAAGGTCAAAGTAAGGTCTTCAACACGAAGCCTTGGCTCACACCGAACAACAAGCTACAAAGGGCCCCAAAAGTAGTTTGTTTAACTGATGTGTTCTTAAATATCAATATCATGTTTTAAATATTCTGTATCAAAGTTCAGGTCGTGAATCTCAACCTTCCAACTACAAAGTATGTATAATATAATAATAAAATTAACTATAATCAGTATATACTTTTATTGTTAAAATATTTTTAGAGTCTCCTAAAGTTGTTTTATTTTCGGCAAACAACACTGGACTTAAATCTCTGGTCTCAGTAGCCACCTCCTGCAATGAAAAGAATATATGTTATTAATTTCCACAAGTAACATAAGGACAAAATTTCCCAACTAAAACGGGTCACAATCGATTTACCATATACATTTGAATCTTAAACGCAATTTGAATATGCAATGTTAATACATGTATGACATGAAACCGGTGTACAAAAAGGAAATTATAAAATACACAAGCCAATTGTGCACAACTCTAACATAGTGAAAGGGGTGGGGTTGCATTTCATCAATCATGATATATGTATACGATATTGTTTTTTAGAATAAAGGTTCCTTATAACGATGGTATACTATAATTTAAAGTAATTAAATCATCATAGATACCAGGATTCAAATTTTGTACGCCAGGCGTAAGATAGTGTAAATTATAGATATGAGAAATTAACGGTTTGTTTTACCTATTTTCCCTTTCCCTGACACAAATCCACTTCCGTATCCGATACTGTTTCCATATCCATATCCGCTATCGTATCCACCGTTTCCATATCCTCCATATCCCTTTCCGTATCCACCATGACCCCCGTATCCTCCATATCCCTTTCCGTATCCACCATAGTCACCAAATCCTCCGTATCCGTAACCACCGTATCCGCCGAAACCACCATATCCTTTTCCGTATCCATCGTTTATCCCTCCTCCGTATCCTTTACCGTACCCGTCATATCCATATCCTTTACCGTATCCGTCATATCCATCATAAATGATTTTACTGTAACCTCCGTGACCCCCAAATCCTGGTCCGTATCCACCATAACCTTTGTCGTAGAATGCGCAGGCCATTGCGACACATGCACTCAACAGGATAAGTTTCAACATACTGGATTTCTGAAAATTATAGATAAAGAAACATGTATAATGACTTTCGAGTTTCATCCTACATTATCTGCCTTATCACTTCTTCTACATGCAATGTAACAGAGTTATACCAATAATAATTGATTTTCAACAAAAGATTTATGATTTTAAAATCCCAAAGACCAGAAACATTAAAATATAACTAAAACAAACACTTACGAGGTTCATGACTTGTGATGAGCAAAATTCAATGAACATGTTGCGGGTTAAACTGATTATTATGCACCTAACATACACCCTTTTAATATAGGTGTAATATCACCATTGAATTTCCCCTATTAGTCTTTGATAAATTTGCATTTTTCAAAAAAATGTGCAGAATTTATCTTTGTTTTTAATTAAAAAATACTTGGCATGAGTAAAGTATTATCCTGTCCAGTACTATAGAAAAAAATTCACATAAAATTTCATTGCATATAAGAAAATAACCATCACTGGAAGTTAACCAATCAAATTTCTCCCCTTATTTAACCTGTGTACAAGATTCAGGAACCATGTAACCTCAAGTTTACAAAATATTCTATAATAACACCAAATAAAAAAATAATGCTGCTTTGAAATACCTAAGACATAAAATTATGTTTATGACACAGAAAAATTTTACTGCAATAAAATGTAGGATGAATTACCTACAACTGTCAAATTCAAGGGAATATTTTTTTTGGACCTATTTTCGTATACAACCGGATGTGACGTACCATGATCTGGTGGTATTCCACCTATACATACTAAGGTTGTTAAATGTATATCAGTTCAGGTAAAATAAGAACAAAAATACTGGTAGCAGTAAACCAATACCCAAAAAATAGTGCAAAAGAATTTTTGTAGCTACTAGAAGCAATTGAAAACTCGAGGTTTTTAAGCTAACTAAAAGTATAAAATATCAAATTATCGTCTGTCGTATACAAAAGTAATATTCTTGAATTATCTAGCGAATTTTATAAAATGACCGTAAATTCACAATTCACTGAATTTTCGACAACTGATGACAATGCATGATGATTAGAAGTGATGTTTTAACAGGATAATAATAATAACAATTTATTCATCAAGTCACATGTATAAACAATGTTTGTACAGTTAAGAAAATACACTAAAATTAATTTGTAGGAACAATAGAAACTGAACGAAAATCGAGACTCGTAGAAAGAACAAAAAATTTTCAATCATTAACGATGCATTTTTTACTTTTGCCTTATACAGTCCTGGAATGGTTCAAAATCAATCTAATTAAAATTAAATCTCTCACTCGCTCATATTTTAATGCTTGGTCGCTGCGTGGGAGCAGCGACCAAGCATTAAAAAATGAGCGAGTGAGAGATTTAATTTTAATTAGATTGGTTCAAAATGCTTTTGCTTTGCAGGTAGATAAGCTTTGCTTGATTTTTTAGTTACGTGCTTTAGTTTTTGGCATGTTTAGATATGTAGTTAGCAATGCTTTGCATGTAATGAAATTCGAAACAGTGTGGCTGTGGCCATTGATTGACACATTAAATTCATCCATTGACTGGGACAATTTAGGTGAACGTTTGTATGTAACGACCTCTGCTCACTATGTACTTTTTAAAGACACTTAAACTATGGGGTCACCAAAGGTTCTCAACACCTTAATAAAGTAATTCAAAAAATTAATCAGAAATAACACGATGTTTTGATTTATATCAATTATATAAATCAAAACATAAAGGTTATTCCTGATTAATTTTTCGAATTATTTCATAATTAAAGGCGTTAAGAAACCTTTGGTGACCCCACAGTTTAAATGTCTATCGTAGGTACGTCATGAACAGTGGTCGTTACAGACAAACGTTCACGTAAATTGTCCCAGTCAATGGATGAATTTAATGTGTCAATCAATGGCCACAGCCACACTGTTTTGAATTTCATTCTATTTCAATATGATTGTGCTGTTTCTCTGCATACGAAATAATTCGCTGCTTAAATATCTTATCTGCATTTTCTGTGTTTTAATTTTGTATTGTTATATGTGAACCGTATTAAGATAAAACTTTCGTATTCAAAATACGATGGCCATAATTTTTGACCAAATAATACTGATATTTTTAACCGGAAACATAAGGTAGAATACATTTAATATTTTGATGTAAAAGAATAGTCTAATTTTGGTGCTTTCTAGGACGAACCAATTATTTAACAATATGAAAAGAAAACTATCGAACTATTTTATCATGACAGCGTAATAATATGAAGAAAAAAACAATGGCTTTGTCAACTAATAGATATATGTACTTACTTGATGTCAGGTCAACAACACTGATACCCTATGTGGGGGTACAGTAACTATATATACCCAAAATTTTAGTGGTCATTACAAACATCCATCTATCAAAATATCCTTATGTGCATGTATTTTATTACTTACGTCATTGACCACAAAGATTTTAATCTATCTAATAATAATTACATGATTTTATGTCGATAATTGGATAATTAAATATGATGGATCTGACTGCTTTTAATTGACAATTTATTTACCTTACATTTCCATTCATATCAACAATTATTAAGCATGATACAATTTTGAACAATATTCAAATTTTCAACATTTGTAGCTTTCGAGTATATCGAGGGAACTTTCAACACGTTAAAAAAAACCCGAAAGGATCAAAGTACTTTTTGAAAGTTTGGTAATGCAGATGAACAAATGTCAAATAGATCAAAATATCATGGACACGATAACAAAATTCATTGTATTGCAATGGGCTTCGGAAAAGCAGAACACGATAGCAAAATAATTGTTTTAAGTAATAATCGGTAGCACAAATCTTATTGTTCCTGCAGGAATGATACTATGGTGGTACAAGATTTTACTGTTTTTTGTTTAACAATAATTAAATGAGTAGGCCGTCTAAAATATTTCCCAAATATGACAAACCGTTTATTTGCATAAAATGTTGATATCCGTTTACATGATTTAGATCAAGTCAAATAACCTTTCTGACCTTATTTCAAAAGTTTTGATCTTTTTTGCATATTGTTCTATTTTCTTTTCCGGAACTTTTTTTGTCTAGCTTTGAACATAGTTTATACTTTAAGTTACTTGATCTTGTGACGTGTCCAGTTAATAGAAAAATCATTTAAAGAAAATACGTTCTAGGACTGTGTTTGAAACACGCTATTATAAACTAAACCCTTATTATCTGCTATACTTTTGGCTTACTATATCAATAATTGATAGATATTTTTTCTTAAAATATAATTAAGATAAAAGACATGTAATTTCTCAAATTTACTGACATTTCAAATTGTATATCTTTGTCCTGGTGGCAGAAAATGCCATGCAAGCTCGTTCCAACAACATATTTTTAGGTTTTAAAATATTGTCTTCCCTATCTACACATTGTTGGTGCTCTGTGTGTTTCTATTTTGAGGAATGTAACTTCAACAACCTCACACTACAAGTGTGAGAGAAAAACGTGATGAAACATGGCAAACAAACGAGCACTGGAAGCACTTTGTGACTGGAAGTTTAATAATAAAAGTTGATTTTTAAAGAACATATTATACAAACCAAAGCATTTAACAACTGTTATGGAATAGTTAAGTTAGCAAATGGGTACGCATTGCATGGAAAATAAAAAAACCCAGATTATCTTGCGATCAACAATCGCTGAATTTAATATTAACTATCTATAATATATTAAGATATAAGTGCATATAAGACTTAGTTTGGCATATATGCATGCATACAGTCTGTCAATATCTATGTTTTTGGTGTTGCGCAACTTCTTTGACTGCTGATGTTTTATTAGTTGTATTGGCTTTGTACTAGCTGCCAGAAACTTCAAGTACCATCAAATCTGACTTTTTGTTGTTGTAACGGATATATAAACACCCTACCACGTCCTTTATGTGTTTTGTAGATGCTTTTCTGCTTTTTGTATCGATATGATAAGGCAATATAAGTAGGAAGTTGTGGTATGAGTGACAATGAGAAAACTCTCCATTCAAGGCACAGTGTATAAAAGTTAAATATAGAATTATTGGTCAAAGCACGGTCTTCATCAAAAACCTTGACTAAGCCCTTTTCAACAGATTTTTATAGCTTGTTCTTATGCTGTGCTGCTATGTCCCAGGTAAGAGAAGGGTTGAACATTCACTAACATGTTAAATAAGGCCGTTTTATAATAATCTTATTTGAATTATTTCATATGATCATGTCGCATGGTCTTCAACGGCAATGAACAAGCCCATATAATCATTTATGAAAGGCCCCATCACGACAAAATGTGAAAACATTTTAATTATAACGAAAAAAAAACTCAACCTGATTAGTTACAAACAATAAACGAAAACAAGTAAAGCAGACAATAACCAACGACAACTAAGTTGTATTACAGGATTCATGGGCTCTTTTAACCAAAGTTCTTACGACTTAAATTGGTAGTAAGTTATACTGAAATGTTAATGACGTACGAATATTTTATTTTCTCATTAAATTTTGGTGAAATGAGTCGCTGGCTTTGGACAGACACAAAAAATGTGGTTGGTTGAAACATGTTTATTAGCACACATCCCTTCCATAGCCTGAGCCAGTTGTGTCGCATTACATCATATAAAAGAATTGTAAAAATTGGTTGGAAATGGCTTGACTCGGTGAATTGGCACGAACTAAAACCTCTATACCACATGTGCTATAGAAGTCTAAGGCACGAAGCACAAAATTCAACCAAAAACATAAGAAAGCAAAATGTAGGATCAGAACGTTAGCGGCGATCTAATCTAGATAAAAATCGAGAAACGAAAAACATTTTTCGAATCACATCAACAAACGACAACCACTGAACATGTTCTTGACTTAGGACAGGTGAAAACAAATGCATCGGGTTTACACGTTTTAAAAGGTACCAACCTTGACCCTTAACCTTACCTAAAACAATAGTGTAACATCACAACATAGACAGTATAGATCTATATAGACAGACACACTATATATGAAAAATTAATTGAAATGACTTAAGCAATCAAAAGACATATAAACACAAGCGCACAAACACTGAACGAATTAATTTGATCAATGGTACAATGTAAATGCAAAATCAATAAAATAAGGGTTGAGACGTTAAAACATTTCAGAAAGACAATAATATTAACCTTGGACAAAATGCCGCGAAATAGATAATGTACACAGGTGAATAAAAATAATTTTGTTGTAAGGTTTACAGTAATGGAGAGCGGAATATTTTTTTTTAAATAAATAAGTTTGATGTTCATAGTACGAGAACAGAATTAAGTGAAAATTTATAGTCATACCAAACACTTATCAAATCTAGTATATATAAAAAATAGAGAGATAACCCCTAAAAAAGTAAACATTTAATAACAAAAGCATTACAAATTGTATCAACAGGTCAAATTAACACGAAAGTACTATTTGACAGTACTCGAAGTTACTAAAAGCTAGTTTTAAAATAGACAAAAACAATTATTGTAATGAGTATGTTTAAATTTATATATAGCGAGGTGAAGATCTACAATGTTCAGGGTTAATGCAGCTGGTTCCACAGGAGTTCAGCCTTACATTTTTATTTTGAACTAAACAAAATTCCAAGGAAGTTGGTCCCTCCTAGTTTTGACATAAACACCCGCCTCATGCCTCCCCGAATGGTATCATTATAAAACACTTTATACACTTACTTAAAACAACATCTTTTGATCATTAATTTTGATCAATTAGTTCATGGAAAATAAGAAAAATCATAATATCTGAAAATGTCATTTTCCATTCTTTGTGAAAATTCGTATCCTTAAATTTTCGATTGTTTTCATCCGCGAAAACAATAATGATATACACAAGAAGCATAATTCATCAGAAGCAAATGATCTGTTATACCATTCAAGCACATTTTGTATATGAATGGTGCTGTTACAGTTATATCAAATAGCTATAAATATAAAAAAAAGGAGATGTGGTATGATTGCCAATGAGACAACTCTCCACAAGAGACCAAAATGACATAGAAATTAAAAACTATAGGTCACCGTGCGGCCTTAGATTATTGGAAATTGGAATATTGGCAGGAAAAAAAAATGTATTCCAAGAAATCAGATCGAAGCTTTGGGCCAAAGGCCAAAAACGAAATGAAAATTATTGTCTCATTTTTTTTCTACAATAGTTATGGTGAATCGAAAAAGCTTTGATAAATGTCTGAGGCAAGCGGAAAGACAGTATCAGGCAGAACAACGCAACAAGCTAAAGAATTTTGGAAGGAAGTAAACACATTGGGACCAAAAACCACAAAACAAAACATTGATTCAGTTTTTCGGGAAGATGGAACAATTTCATATGACACAAACGAAATTCTGGAACATTGGCGAAGTGAGTACTCGAAGCTTTTTTCAGCATTATTTATGTCCAACATTGAACAGTTAAATGCGCAAATGGAAGCTGAAATCGATAACCTAGATTTAAACGAAAGTAAAACTAAAGTTACGGATGCTACACTAAACGATGATATTAACATTGAAGAGACTAAAATTGTCATGAAAAGACTGAAATCAGGCAAATCAGTAGAAGTTGATAATCTACCAAATGAAATTCTTAAAATCGAAAACTTGGTATATATCTTAGCAAAATTGTTCAATCTGTGCTTCACTAGTGGAATAGTGCCAATTTTGTGGTGTAAATGTATTATATGTTCTATTCTGAAATCTGGCATGGACTATCGTGACCCATACGGATACAGAAGCATTAGTCTTATGTAAACCGTCGCTAAACTATTTAGTTCAATTCTTAATAGTCGAATGGTGAATTTATTTGAAAGTGAAAATATTCTATTGGCAAAGGAGTCCGTCAGGGTGAGAATTTAGCGCCGACGCTATTAGCCTTATCCATAAATGATTTGATACCTGAAATCAACGCTATTAGCTGTGGAGTCCTACTAGAAAATGACTTTTCACTTAGTACGTTACTATACGCCGATGACATAGTTTTCATTTCTAGCTCTGCCCGGACATACAAACAAAAGACAAAACTAGAGTACTGCACGTAAGGAAAGCTACAGTTGCACGAAGCGAATTTGTGTGTTTAAAATTGGCGACAAAATAGTTGACTTTACTTCACAATACCGCTACCTAGGTCTTACAGTGTTATGACATACTGTGCTGGAGTATGGGGGGTTTAAGCGTATGAAGGACTAGACACACTGCAAAAAAGGGCTATACGATCTTTCTTAGGAGTCGGAAAGTTTACACCGATACCGGGAATGACAGGCGAAATGGCATGGATTCCAGTCTCTATCCGAAATCATTGTCAGATGATAAAGCTTTGGTGTCGTATTGTAAATATGCACTCGGAAAGATTACCATCACAGATATATGCTTGCGACTGTTTTTCACGAAATCATAAGGATACGTGGTACAACAATATAAAGTCGACCCTTAACATTTAAAGATAACATAAAGGATTATTTATGAAGGAAGTGTTAATATCCATATCATATTTTAAACATTTGAATATAATTCAGGATGTATAATTATGTTGAACAATTGTTACAATAACAAACACATGTACCAATGTATATGTTTATTATTGTGACTGAGGGGTAAACAAAACGAAGGCTACTTCACAAAATTGGGAAACCTTCTGCGTTGTAAGATTTGATCCAGATAAACCTCACTGTACCATAAAAGTAATGTGTTAGGAATATGACTGTTATAATAATGTTTATTTTTATTGCCCAATTGAAAGTTTTTTTATGTCAATGTATGACCCTTTATCTGGGGGGGGGGGGGGGGGGGCTTCAATACATAATTGATGGAGGGTATCACTAGGTTTCTGTTATTGTTACCCCATATATTGCGTAGGTAAAAATGTTACCTTTTCCCATATTGTTTACGTTTCATTTGGTGTGTAATGTAACAGTGGAATACCAACGTGCCAAAAGAGAGAAAATTGGTTAATATAACACAGCCGGTAACACCAAGAAAGATGACAGACGAAGTTTTGTGAACTTTATTGACCTTATCACATATTTCGGATAGTTTTACCGACATATTCACATATTTTTAAGCCTGAAAAGGTGACCTATTCCAGCGGTACGTCCAATTACCTTGAATATAGAAAGTGGGCCCCCTGAGTCCTATATCTCTTCCTGTTCGTTGGGATGCAAGGCTTAGTGCTGAAGTTCGTACTTTGACCTGTAATGGTTTACTTTACAAATTGTGACTTGGATAGAGAGTAGTCTCATTAGCACTCATACCACATCTAATTCTTCTTATATCTATCAGTATGTCAGAATGAAAATTTTCGGCTACAAAATTTCAAGTATCTTGCTTCGAAAGTTTCAATGATATAGACCTATTAGGAAACACATAACTAAGATAACTTCTTGTTTCGAGTTACTATTGATTCAACTGCAATACATATTTCGTGTCAATCTGTGTATATTCTATGTTTAAACTGTAAAAGACCAGAAACTTTGTAGATTTGTTTATTGTTAAATAAGTATTTTAGAGTCTTTGTGTTGTTTTCTGTCAGAAAACAACTCTGGACTGAAATCTCGAGCCTCAGTAACCACCACCTGCAATAAAAAGAATAAAATTTATAATGTGCACAAATAACGAAAGCACAACATTTTTTAACTTATACGGCTCAAAATAAATTTACCATATATATATTTGAATCATAAAACTCAACCTAAATAGGTAATATTTATATGACATGTTTAGCGTGTATAATACACAAAAAGAAATTGTAAAATTCACAAGTCAATTGCATACATAGTATGTCACCAATATCATCGTGGTAATGCTTTATAACTAAATGTCCTTCTTCTAACAAAGCGATATAAAAGTTAAGAGTATTAATCACTGATAGATATAACTATGATTATATGACAATTTCAATTTAAAATATATAAGAGTTTATGTTACCTATTTTCCCTTTCCCTGACACAAATCCACTTCCGTATCCGATACTGTTTCCATATCCATATCCACCATCGTATCCACCGTTTCCATATCCTTTTCCATATCCACCATGACCTCCGTATCCTCCATATCCTTTTCCGTATCCGCCATAACCACCAAATCCTCCATTTCCGTATCCACCGTATCCGCCGAAACCACCATATCCTTTACCGTATCCATAATTTATTCCTCCTCCGTATCCTTTACCGTACCCGTCATATCCATATCCTTTACCGTATCCGTCATATCCATCATAAATGATTTTAGTGTAACCTCCGTGACCCCCAAATCCTGGTCCGTATCCACCATAACCTTTGTCATAGAATGCGCAGGCCATTGCGACACATACACTCAACAGGATAAGTTTCAGCATACTGGATTTCTGAAAATGATAAATGAATTAAAATACTTGATGGTTATAAAATGCTGTCAAAAAATGTAAAAAAAATGCAGGATAAAAGTAATTATAGGTCACTATCATGTAACAATAAGAAAACCCATACCTTATATTCAGCTATAAAAGGTCCACATGAAACAATTCAAACGAGAAAAATAACATTTTAAAAACAAAACAAACAAAAAATAAGCAGAAAAAACCCCCAGAAAATGAGATGTTGATAATATTAGCAATTTAGCTTCATACCAGCATAGTATCATACCAACGTTATAACATGTATCAAAATGATCGTCTAGCGAGTCTACTGGAATTGTCTAGTTAACTATTGAAAATGACCGCATTTAATTTGGTATTTATCATTGGGAATCTTTGACAACTGATAACAATGCATGATCAATAGCTTTGGTAAAAATATAGTGATATACACTAAAGATTAAACGAAAGAATTGTCATAATCTTAAAGAAAAAAATACCGTATTGGTTTAACCAGGACGATGATATATTCAATCTTATGAAAACTAGCTTACATTTGTATCTACTAAAGCGAAATAATCTGAAGAACAATTATGTCTACTAATAGATACATGTACTTACTTGATTTCAGGTCAACAACACTGATACCCAATGTGGAGGTACAGCAACTATATATAGCCAAAACTTTACTGGTCATTAAAAAAGGCAATCTATCAACATATCCTTCTGTACATGTATTTTATTACGTACATCATTGAACCACATAGATTTTAATCTGTCTATTACATTATTTTATGTCGATAATTGGATCATTAAGTAATATGGATCATCTGCCTTTAACTTACAATAATAATTGCAAATTCTTCATATATTATACTAGTATATAAAAAAACCAGTCATTTTAGATAACACATCGTTACTTGATCAAAACAAAAATATTGACATACATGTACATAATCAATAACCTTGTGACATATCTGGTTTAAAAACAAATCATAAATAATAATTATATTTTTAAGAATAATACTTTTAGAATCATGTTGTTTAACCATGTACCTATCTTGTTTAAAACTTTAATCTGGTCTGTAAGTGCTGAAATATTTCTCTATTTAGAGATAAACTCAATTGGATTACACCAATTTTTCAATTATTATCTCTTTATACAAATAATAATTACATTAAAAAATTCAGTTACTTTAGTACTTTTGAGAAGAAAACATCATTTTCCTGGATCAGATAATACAAATTCTTTACAATTCTTTCACATTTTAGGAATAAATCCTTATTTATGTTGTTTATGGTATTAAATACAAGAAGTCAACCGAAAATTTCTACGCGAAAAACTGTTATTTAAAATTATCTTCACCATGTTTTATCCAAGGCAAAAGTTCGGAATGATAAAAACTGAATCTGGAACTTTTATTTATATAGAAATAACTATTATCCCTGCTCACCCTTCCGGAGCACTTGAGATAACCCCCACTTTTTTAATGACCCAAAAATATCTGGAACCTTTATTATAGAAATAATTATTTTATCTGCGTTTCCTTCCGGAGCACCTGAGATAACCCCTAGTTTGTGTAGGGGTTCGTGTTGCTTAGTCTTTAGTTTTCTATGGTGACGGTTGTTGTGTCTTGTGTACTATTATTTGAGTTTGTCTTTTTCCCTTATTATCCATGACGGTGTCAGTTTATTTTCGATCTATGAGTTTAAATGTCTCTCTGGTATCTTTCGCCCCTCCTCTACAGATCCTTAAATTAAAACATGCAAAGCGTTTTCATGGCATTATTAAATACACAATGGAATATTTTAAAGCCAAAAAAGGTTTACTATTTCAAATTGATGATTAAAATTTTATCTCATTCCTTATTATCAAACTGAATTCTTATTTGTGCATGACAACTTTTAAATGACAATTAATTGCTTCGAAAAAACTCATTTCGAATATAATTGTGTCTGCCATTGAAAATAAAAGAGGTCAATAACATATAAAAAAAAGTTTTATCACGCTCCCTATATAGAATTACTTGATGTGTATTATAGTATAAACAAACAAAATTTATGCTATATAGATATAGGAAGATGTGGTTATGAGTGCCAATGAGACAACTTTCTCATCCAAGTCACAATTTGTGAAAGTAAACCATTATGGGTATTAGTATGGTCTTCAAAACGGAGCCTGAGCCTTGGCTCACACCGAACATCAACCTATAAAGGGCTAAAAAATGACATGTGTAAAACCATTCAAACGGGGAAACCAACGGTCTAATCTACAAAAATGTATATAAAAGATATGTTCAAAGATACCAGGGTTATGATTTAATACGCCAGACGTGCGTTTCGTCTACACAAGACAAATCAGTGACGCTCAAAACAAAATAGTTACAAGGCCAAACAAGTACAAAGCTGAAGATCATTAAGGATCCAAAATTCCAAAAAAGTTTTGCCAAGTACGGCTAAGGTGATCAATTCCTGGGATAAAAAAAATTCCTTAGTTTTTCGACAGGAAATTTATTATAAATGACCATATACTAGTAATTGAAATTCATTTTAACACCGAAGTGCTGACATCTGGGCTGGTTATACCGTCGGGGACGAAACGTCCACCAGTAGTGGCATCGACCCAGAGGTGTAAAAATTTTCCAAGGTACCAAGATTATAATGTAATACGCCAGACGCGAGTTTCGTTTACACAAGACTCATCAGTGACGCTCAGATCAAAACAGTCACAAAGCCAACCAAACATGTACAAAGTTGAAGAGCATTAATGACCCAAAATTCCTAAAGTTGTGCCAAATAAGGTTAAGGTAATCTATTCATGGGATAAGAAAATCATTAGTTTTTCGAAAAAAATTAAGTTTTTTTAACAGGAAATTTATTATGACCACATAATAATTAAAACCGAGAAACAAGAAAGTTTTAACACTTGTGATTGATTGATTGATTGATTGATTGATTGTTGGTGTGTTAATGCCACTTTAATCGCCACATTTGGGTTATTTCGTGAAGATTAGTGATAACAGTAGTAGAACTAATTAGACCACTTGGTCACCGCGGCCCCTAGAAACACTTGTGAACCACATCAACAATCGACAACTACTGAACATCTATATTTAAAAAAAAATAAGGAGATGTGGTATGATTACCAATTTTAAAATCTTAACTGATATATACTATTTTTTTCAGAGATACAACTCTGTGAACGGAATATTTATATATCTATTTAATATAATTGCAGTTTTTGTCGCCTTTTTACAAACATACCGTATAGTGTGCTATAAAAAGCACGGACAGGAAGACTATGAATCTATTCCATTGAGAAAACTAACGACATAATGTATAACAAAACAATTTACGAAAAAACAAATATGATTGACATGAACTACTGATCTTAAAGCTCCATGGTTAGGACATGGAAATAAAGAATGTGGGATGGTTAAACATGTTTGAAGGCGCCAACCCTCCCAACTAAACTGGGATATTCGTGTATTTGGTTTTGATGTGATATCTGTTACTCTTCGGATTTTGTCCGTTTCTGTGTGTGTTACATTTAATGTTGTGTCGTTCTCCTCTTATATTTAATGCGTTTCCCTCAGTTTTAGTTTGTTACCCCGATTTTGTTTTTTGTCCATCGATTTACGAGTTTTGAACAGCGGTAACTACTGTTGCCTTTATTTATATTGGTGTAACAGCACAATACAAAAACAAAAAGGAAAAACAATGAACGAATAACAAATGTGAGAAACAACAAGTTATTTGTGGTGACGAAACACCTGACTTATTAATTCACCAGTTACACAACTTGAAACATAACCATGATTGCCTAGAAGTGAGTATAGCGAGTTGGAAATATACATTATGTAAATAGGATCAAGGAACATCACCGATCGAAAAGGAAATAAAGTTAGGGAACCAGAAATAGGGAACCAGAATTCGTCTCTTTAGTGATAAGTATATGTATAGACTGAGTGACCTGTGTGAAACTGAAATATCAAAATCTAGAAACAAAAAGAATTATTATTGTTTATATCATATCAAATTAGAATAAATTCCCTTGGGTAATCGTCCGCATATCATTAGTTAATTCTTGATTTTTTAAAGATTATAGGCATTTTCTGGTAGTTAATCTAATGCATCGTAGTTTAAACTTTGTTGGTGTCTATTGGTTGTAATGTTTCTCCATTCATCTTGACATAATAAATCTTATATTAAACCGAAAATAAATAAAAATTTATCCGTTAAGACAACAGCTGTATTTTTTTCAAACAAACTAGACGCACTGACAATACTATCATATTACATTATTGTCAATATTGTTTGCAATGAACAAGAGTTATGCTTCTTAGTTCTTTTAACGGAAAGAAATTATTGATTGTCAGTTCCGGTGTTTGGTGAAACTTACTTTGGACCATATTCAACTGAACTAAAACGTCAAGGGTCTCTCTCATTTAAATAAAGTTCTATTAATCTGCATATAGACGTCTCAGCCTATTTTTAAAATGCTTGTCTATATCATTTTCCATAGACATATCGTTGTCTAAAAGCTAATAGTTATGAGTATATCAAAAAGGAGATATTATACCAATGTGACAGTAAAAAAACAGAAAGCGAAGAAAATTAGTAACACCCTTGCCTATAGAAAAGAAACAAACAGAAAAAATAGAGTACACTAAACAATACATAGTTACGGAGAAATCCATCCGCTTACAAACTAATACAGTTGTTAACTGTTGCAAATATTGAATTACACAATTTGGGAATATTTTCAAAATCAACAGAAAATAATTTAGAATTAAATAGCATGTAGATACCGATAGCATACGTGTGTTCACATTTGTTTGTTCAATGCAGTATATCATTCTTCGCTCATTTTTTTTTTGTATTAGGTTATAATAGAATAGATGATGGAAACAAGGAATGTGACACAGAGAGAACAGCCCCACCACAGAACAGACAAGGCATAAGGCCACCAATACCAATTGCTTCAACGCAGCGAGAAAATCACACATCATAAGGCGGCTATCAACTGGTCTCTAAATAACAATGTATACTAGTTCACACAAATAAACACTACACACCAAGCTTTGATACACACAAATGAACTTTTAGTATTAGGTGCATTACTATTATAAGTTACATCTATGCTTGATTTCTTGATTGACAACATATTTGTTGGAGGACGTGTTTTTCAACAGACTGTCGGCATCCCAATGGGAACAAACTGTGCCCCTCTACTTGCCGACTTGTTTCTTTATTATTATGAGGCTGACTTCTTGCAGGAACTTCTTAGGAGGAAAGATAAGAAGTTAGCAATATCCTTTAACTCTACTTTCCGCTATATAGATGACGTTCTTTCACTAAACAATTCAAAATTTGGTGACTATGTGGAACGCATCTATCCCATCGAATTGGAGATAAAGGATACTACAGATACAGTTAAGTCAGCTTCATATCTTGACTTACATCTAGAAATTGACAATGAGGGTCGGTTGAAAACAAAACTTTACGACAAAAGAGATGATTTCAGCTTTCCAATTGTGAACTTTCCATTTCTAAGTAGCAACATTCCAGCAGCACCTGCATACGGGGTATATATCTCCCAATTGATACGATATTCCCGTGCTTGCATTTCCTATCATGATTTTCTTGATAGAGGGTTACTGCTCACAAGGAAGCTATTAAACCAAGAGTTCCAAATGGTGAAGTTGAAATCATCCCTTCGTAAATTTTACGGACGCCATCACGAGTTGGTTGACCGTTATGGAATAACCGTTTCACAAATGATATCGGATATGTTCCTTACGTCGTAACTACAATCCCCTTCCCTTTCATGAATGTGACCTACCGAATTAGACTATTTACCGAATTTGTAATCACATAAGCAACACGACGGGTGCCACATGTGGAGCAGGATCTGCTTACCCTTCCGGAGCACCTGAGATCACCCCTAGTTTTTGGTGGGGTTCGTGTTGTTTATTCTTTAGTTTTCTATGTTGTGTCATGTGTACTATTGTTTTTCTGTTTGTCTTTTTAATTTTTAGCCATGGCGTTGTCAGTTTGTTTTAGATTTATGAGTTTGACTGTCCCTTTGGTATCTTTCGTCCCTCTTTTATTGGCTTTGGACTAGTATTATTCTAAGTGTCTTTTTGTTGTGGGGATGCTTAAGTACCCTGCCACGTCCCCCGTGTGCTTTTGTTAGATGTATTTCTATTTGTATTCATCTGATGAGTTAAGCCTTTTTCAAATGATTTTTATAGTTTGTTCTTATGTTGTATTGTTACACCACTGTCTCGGTGAGGGAAGGGTTGGTGCCTTAATACAAGTTTAACCCCTCCGTTTTCTATCCTAAGTAAGTAATGAACCTGCAATTCAGTGGTTGTCGTTTGTAGGTGTATATCATATTTGTTTTTTGTTCATTTTTTTATACATAAACTAGGCCGTTAGTTTTTTTACAATTGTCATAACAGGGCTTTATATAGCCGACTATGTAGTATGGGTAATGGTGACGTACAGATGAATAGCACAAGACTTACAAAGTCTGTATCCTATAAGCTGTATTTATTTTGAAATTAAGTATCTATAGGCTTATTCTTAAAATGTTATCAATTTATAAATTTAACACTGTTATAAGATCTTTGAATATTAGTTGAAACATATTTATTTATAGTGGATTGGGAAACAAGTTTTGCAACTTATATTAATCCTTTTCCACTTTGCGGGTGCGAGTGCTGCCTTGTAGCGGCATTAGCCTGCTCTTTTTCGAAATCTACAAGGGTGTCTTTAACATGCAAGAGATATGGCTCTCTCTTAACACGGGTCAGCCATTTATCGTCCCCTTCCGACGGACTATCATCGTTTCCTCGAGACCATACTCGCAAATGGTGTCAAGGGAGAGCCGAAAATTCAGTTCCTGAAATTTTCATCCCAGACGGGAATCGAACCAGGAACCTTTGTGTTAGTAGTCCAATGCACTAACCACTACACCACGGCTCTTGAATATTATATTATCTGTTCAAACATTGGGTCTGCTATCAGCGGATTAAAACATACTACAAATACTATTGTTTTATAGCTATGAACATAGTCCTAAATTCTAGTTGCTTGCTACTGATTAATTGGCATTGTTTGAGATCTTTTTCTCGGACTGTCAATAACATTTTTACTCAAATCCATTGGGTGGTTACTACTTTATATTTTGATACATAATGATTTTTAAGTTGTTATTAACTTTGAACTATATTGCAGTAACTGCGAGAACTCTCAGACCTGTAATTTGTGTCTTGAGTCTTTTTGTTAGTTTCTTTGTGATGTGTGCTTTTTGCTGATCTAATGAGTTAAATTTGTTTTGAGTGACGTTTATTTTATATTTGTGTCTATTTTAGGACAGGAGCCTGGTACTCAATGGTTATTGATTGTTGCTTTATATCAAATTTGTTTTCGTTAATGGTTTTTTTACACCAACAATGCCCGAATTTTACTCGTTTAAATTGTTTTGCAGTTGTCATATTGGGAAATTGTTAGCTTGCAATTCTGTATTGGTATTGCTCTTGTTGAAATTTGTGCGTTGACCTTTAGATAATAGCATTCAAGTCATTTGGTCTCTATTGGAAGTTGATATCGAAAGGTATAGGCTTTGCTCATTGTTGAAGGCCGTACAGTGACCTATAGTTGTTAATGTCTGTGTCATTTTGGTGTCTTGTGGACAGTTGTCTCATTGGCAATCATACCACATCTTCTTTTTTTATAATCAATGGCAATTGTTCAACATGTGCACCAAACTGAATTATTTAGTGAGGTGACATAAATTATGTAGAGGAAGGTGAAAGTAAAAGATAAAGCTAGCTTCTTTCCATTTTTCTCTGGATGCTCCTATATTATGTCTTCCTCGTATGAATAAAATAGCAAGTCGATGAAAAGATGAACACTTGTCGATTGCATGTTGAAATACACCCCAAAACGTAACAAAATTACTGGCAATAGAAAAAAACCCAAGATATCGATGATGTCAGTCCAGAGAATTCCTATTTTGTATCCGAGTAGGGTTTTCTTTGTTTCTACGTTAGCCTTATGAACAAATTTGGACACATGCTTACATTGTCTATTTTATTAAAGACGACATAGAAGTTAACAACTATAGGTCACTGTATGGCCTTCAACATTTACCAACACATGAAATGCCAAATAGGAGACAAAAAAGGCCCGTAAATGACAAAGGTTAAACAATTCAAACGATAGAAACCTTTGCCCTGATTTATGTACAAAACAATGAACACAAAACCAATTATGACATAAAGAATTAAACGACAACCATTAAATTTACAACCTCCTTAGGACATGCACATACAGAATATGGCGGAGATTAACATGTTTACTGGCGGCCAACCCTCCTTTAATTGATAAATATATATATATATATATATATATATATATATAAACTAATAAAGTATGTTAAAAAGAGCTAAACTCATCAGATCGATACAAAGCAAAGACAACAACTAACAAAAACGAAAAAGACACGTAGTGCAGATCTGCAAGAACTAATAGTTACTGAAAGCTAGTTCAGAGCTTACAACAACTTATAATGCAAACATGTATCTAAGACCAAAATATAAATACTACACACCCAGATTCCAATGAATTGAGTTGTTTACAATCAGAGAAAAAACATGACATTGCATGTACAATGTCAAAATATAGGTATATTTGTAAATGAAGATTTTCTGGGTGCAGGTATAAAAAGGCACGTTGAAGACTTCGAAAGTAAATTGTGACGTGGATATACATAGAGGTACTCATTTGACAGTGATGACGACCTTGATAATGATGTTGATAATACTGAATCCCCTCATTTACACTCAGGTTTTTGGTGGGGTTCGTGTTGTTTATTCTTTAGTTTTCTATGTTGTGTCGTGTGTGCTGTTGTTTGTTTGTCTTTTTCATTTTTAGCCATGGCGTTGTCAGTTTGTTTTAGATTTATGAGTTTGACTGTCCCTCTGGTATCTTTCGTCCCTCTTTTACATTTAACTTGTTTGTAATCGGCTATCGCTCACTCAGTCTCTCAGAGACTTTCTAATAGGGATTTAATTAGATAAAAAAAAAAAGTAATGCTCATACATGTTTGTGCATGAAAAAGAATAAATAAAACGACACACTTCCACTCAGAAAAGTAAGAATAGTAGGTTAATACTCTGGAATACGTTTATGTTGCCATGGGATTTTTACATGCATAAATTGATAAAAAATATTGTTGTCTAGCAGATGACAAAAATAAATATTCTACTTCCAGATTTTCCCAATACAATATAGTGTTGAATTTTGAAACAAAACTAATTTGATTGGAACATCTAGCGTAGAAAATCTTTAAAAAAAATACCGTCACATGCTTTTAAAGAAATAAAAAAATGTTTTTTAAAAGTAATAGAATGAAATTCAAAACAGTGTGGCTGTGGCCATTGATTGAGACATTAAATTCATCCATTGACTGGGACAATTTAGGTGAACGTTTGTATGTAACGACCACTGCTCACTATGTACTTTTTAAAGACACTTAAACTATGGGGTCACCAAAGGTTCTCAACACCTTAATAAAGTAATTCGAAAAATTAATCAGAAATAACACGATGTTTTGATTTATATCAATTATATAAATCAAAACATAAAGGTTATTCCTGATTAATTTTTCGAATTATTTTATAATTAAAGGCGTTAAGAAACCTTTGGTGACCCCACAGTTTAAATGTCTATCGTAGGTACGTCGTGAACAGTGGTCGTTACAGACAAACGTTCACGTAAATTGTCCCAGTCAATGGATGAATTTAATGTGTCAATCAATGGCCACAGCCACACTGTTTTGAATATCATTCTAAACACGCCCGTATAGAATGCTTGAATATTCAAAACTATGTAGTTTGAATCTAATGATGTTGAGTAGAAGCTTTTTATTCAATCATTGTCTACGTATACAAGCTTTTCTTTTACAGAAACGGATCTACACAAATTTGCAGTTTCAGTTTTCACATCAAGTATTTTGATTTAGAACATATAGAGTTGTCTCATTGGCACTCACACCACATCTTCCTATATCAATGTCAATCAAAGACAAAGAAATACGCTTTCGAAGAGTGTGACATATTAGTATGAAATTCAAAACAGTGTAGCTGTGGCCATTGATTGACACATTAAAATCATTCATTGACTGGGACAATTTAGGTGAACGTTTGTATGTAACGACCAATGCTCACTGTGTACTTTTTAAAGACACTTAAACTATGGGGTCACCAAAGGTTCTCAACACCTAAATAAAGTAATTCGAAAAATTAATCAGAAATAACACGATATTTTGATTTATATCAATTATATAAATCAAAACACAAAGGTTATTCCTGATTAATTTTTCGAATTATTTTATAATTAAAAGGCGTTAAGAAACCTTTGTTGACCCCACAGTTTAAATGTCTATCGTAGGTACGTCATGAACAGTGGTTGTTACAGACAAACGTTCACGTAAATTGTCCCAGTCAATGGATGATTTTGATGGGTCAATCAATGGCCACAGCTACACTGTTTTGAATTTCATACTATTTAGTTTTTAATGTTTAGAACGAAATTTCCTTGCGCTTTTGACTGATAACCGAACGTATTTTGTATAATTACGTGGATACTAGCCCTGTCATTTATTCATCATTCACACAAAAACTTTTCTCCCCCAAAAATGGATATCTATGTACTTTCACGTATAGAGATATGATTTTTTATGACCATCCAGCAGAACTTGCGGTTATCCGATGTTCAGTACTTCAGTACTTCAGTAGTTACCAATACTATAAAATATTGTATGATAGCCCAAGTTAATAGTTTGATCTTACAAGACAAACATATTGACCCATTTAGAGAAATGTCTTTATATTATTGCTTGACAAAAAACTGATGATTTTTACACGATTTTTATGCTTTTTTGTTGTTTTCATGACGATTCAATAGTAATGGTCAACTGCTCTATATTACAATTAGCCACTTATGTGTTAACATAAAGCCTTTAGTCGTATTCATGTTGTCAAAAAGTAAAAACAGTTGTTTGGTGTAGGTTTTTATATTCTTATTTTTTTATGTACAGATAAAATTATTGATTGTAGTATAACAATCTGACATTTATATTTATTTATTATGCATACTTCCTCCATGCATGATCTTATATAAAAATGTATAAAAATGCTTTTCCTTTCCACTGATACTCACAGGACAAGAGGCAGGTAAATGTGTTTCCATTTGTTCATAAATATGATTCGCACAATCGACCCTTTTCGTTTCTTTTGTTTAAAAATACAATGTATTCGATTCATTGCTTTATCTCATTTTACAAAATGATACTATGAATTTTTTATTTGATTTTTGTATTAATTAATTTTGTTTTTGATTTTTCTATTATGGTGTGTGTGTGTGTTTGTTTGTATGGTTTGTTTCATATATTCTGGGTACATTATACATTAGATAACTTGTTACGATTTGAAACTTTATAAAATTTACCTTTTGCTTTAAGTTTCTTTCGATTCACACCAAACTTCGAAATAAATCAAAATGCATCAATAGTTGTATGTGTGAAAGACATCGTGACGACTGAAACAATGCTGAGATACAACACTTAGTCTTTGAACTGATTTCTTTCGATCAATCGATGGTAGTACTCTTTTTGAAATGTCTTCCTTTTTTTTTTTTATCAAAGATGAGATACATTATAAAAGAGGGACGAAAGATACCAAAGGGACAGTCAAACTCATAAATCTAAAACAAACTGACAACGCCATGGCTAAAAATGAAAAAGACAAACAAACAACAGCACACATGACACAACATAGAAAACTAAAGAAAAAACAACACGAACCCCACCAAAAAACTAGGGGTGATCTCAGGTGCTCCGGAAGTGTAAGCAGATCCTGCTCCACATGTGGCACAAATCGTGTTGCTTATGTGATAACAAATCCGGTAAATAGTCTAATTCGGTAGGTCACATTCATGAAAGGGAAGGGGATTTTTGTTACGACGTAAGGAACATATCCGATATCATTTGTGAAACGGTTATTCCATAACGATCAACCAACTCGTGATGGTGTCCGTAAAATTTACGAAGGGATGATTTCAACTTCACCATTTGGAACTCTTGGTTAAATAGCTTCCTTGTGAGCAGCAACCCTCTATCAAGAAAATCATGCTAGGAAATGCAAGCACGGGAATATAATATATCCCATATTTACCATAATGTAAATCTGATGTTGCTACTTGTTGTGTTATGATCTATCTTTGGAACTTGCTTTATGGACTTGGTCTACCTTCAATTTTATTCATGAGACAAGTAATGCACCCATTGCAGCAGAAGCGTGACATATTGATACACATGATCTCATTCCGTTGGTGTTCATGCTCTTTCGCCTTATCTCATTTTGATCAGTGTATAACTAGAATGCCTGTTTGTATTTGTCCATGGTTGTTTGTTCTTTTATTTTTGTCTTTTTATACCTTGCTTTGATTGTTTGTTCTCCCTTTTGTCTTTTTGTACCTGGCCTTTGATTTTTTTTGTCTCCTTGCACTTGGCTGTGATTATTTGTTCTCCCATTTTGTTCTGTTTTTACCCTGCTCATGATTAATTCATTCCTGTTTTTGTCTTCTTGCACTTGGCTGTGATTATTTGTTCTCCCATTTTTGTCTGTTTTTACCCTGGTCATTATTATTTTATTCCTGTTTTTGCCTGCTTTCACGTTGACTTTTAGGGTTCAAGTGAACTATTACCCATTACCGTTTTAAATACCATAGCCTTAAATATTTACTACTGTAACTGTCATAATTTAAGTTCTTAAAAAATTGTATGTATTTTAAGTTTAAAACCATTATATAAACTACTTGGAAGTTATGATGATCTAGTCTCTATACAACAAAAGTTGACATTTTATTAATGTTATGAATGCTTTTGCGGATTGCTGTCCAAAATATTTGTTATTTTTGGTGTCAGTTGTCACTATTTAAATGGTTATGTTTTGTTAAGTGCAATAATTGTTCTTTATTCTGGCGTCGTTAACGATAAATTTATGGGTTTCTATATTTGTCCCACTTTACTACCGAAAAGGTACTAGAATTAGATTATTCATCTAACTACAAATAGTGTGGGATCAGTTACATGGTTCTAAATTTAGTATTGGTTATAAGTAAGAGTTTGCTTCGTTGAAGTTTAATATCCACAGGACAAGAGGAAGGTAACGGCTTCCATTTTATATTTTTATGACATTTAGTTCTGAGCATAAATATTTATTCTATTAACTCTTTTTTTTTTACTTCTAATATAATACCATTTACAAAGGATTATAATAGCATTGCAGACAAAGTGAATTTTAGAATACTCGTATCTATTCGAAAGAATATAATCAAATTTCAAGTGTATGTGCGTAATCTTTTATCTTCGTATAATTAATTCAAAGGTAGTTCGAAAATAAAAGATAAATGACAGTCAATGATCAAAGCTGAAAGAACTAATGGTAGTACATTATTTTTGTTTATCTATTTTGTGTCTTGATTTAAAATTTACTTTACAATGACACAATTTCAATATTTATGCATTTTATGTCATTGTCTATTATAATGTGTTAATTATTGAGATTACCCAAGCCGTTTTCTAAGACACAGTTTTATGATAATCAGCATTGATAAACAAAATCTGCTTAAACTGGGGCTTGAAAAAGCTGTGAAGTTTGGACTTTTACTGTGACTTTGGGATGTACAACAGCAATAAAAACATTGTTCCTGCGGTTTTGGTTTTGTTAGGTGAATATAAAGCGATCTACTTTAAATCAGTATTAACTCAATAGTTTGTTGAAATCGTACCATTTGTAGTATAATTCATCAATGAGTTCAAGTTGTGTAAACCAAATTAATGTTTATCTAATTTCAGACAATCAAAATTATCACCAAAATGCGATTGGCCATCATTTTGATTCTGTTGACTCTTGTAGCAAGTGGATATGCAAGATTCTTTTGTAAGTACAATTTTAACTTAATATAGTTTTTTATGATTAAATATAACAAATGCGTAGAAAGTAAATAAGACAGCAACCCACAGACCCTAACATTGTTTTTTTTGTGATTAAGATTGTGACACGGTGTTGACTGCTGTACCCCTATATTGACATTTTTGCGTGTTATGTCTGTTTGTTTTATTCACGCATCGTTGTCAATATAATGGAATTTGATGCGACTGCCATAGTGAGAGGACCAGGTTCAATCAACCACTTTCTAAATAAGAAATTACCTGTAACAAGTAAGGGATATGGCAGTTGATGCGTTTGTGCTTTTAATTTTTGTCATTTGATTAGGGACTTTCCGTTTCGAATTTTCCCCGGAGTTCAATTTTTGTTATTTAACTTTTTATAGATCAACTTCTGTAAAATAATGTGTCTTTACGATATGTCAAGCTCTAAAACATTTCAAAAATGATGTATCTCATTGAATATATAAATCTTTATTTTTATTTCAGTTTACCGTAGACCATATTACCGACGGAGTTACTACCCTTCTTACAGATCATATAATTATTATGGTGGATCAAACAACTACTACAAGGACGCCGGAGGTAAGCTATTATCCATAAATGTTTAGGGGCAAGCTGAATCTGAATCCGGGTGCGGGAATGTCACGCTGTTTTGAAGACCCATTGGTGGCATTGGGCTGTTTTCGGCTCATTAAGCGGTGTGTTGACTTTGAAATATTCTTCGTTTCCATTCTCAATTTTGAGTTTTGATGCAGTGCATTGTAAAACTTGTTTGAACATATCTTTGACTAAAATAATCGCTGCTGCGTTTCTGACTAAATGGAAATGCACTACCTTTAAATAAGCTTTTATTTAGAACATTGCAATGGGGTTCACCTTATTTCATTTCAAGGACACACACATTTAAAAAAAAATCAAAAACAGAATGTTTACCTCATAGATGTCAGACGTTAGCATTAAATCTCCTATGGACTTCGAAAGGCGAAAAACGAGATTAAAAAGCTGAAAAGTGATTATCTTTGGCCAAAGTGAATTTTGAAGTAAATTGTTGTAAAATAGAAATTTTTTGTCGATAGACGATTTAGCGAGTGTTTAGACATGGTAAAAGAGGGACGAAAGATACCAAAAGGGACAGTCAAATTCATAAATCTAAAACAAACTGACAACGCCATGGCTAAAAATGAAAAAGACAAACATACAACAGCACACACGAAACAACATAGAAAACTAAAGAATAAACAACACGAACCCCACCAAAAAACTAGGGGTGATCTCGGGTGCTCCGGAAGGGTAAGCAGATCCTGCTTCACATGTGGATAAAGGACGAAGCTTTAGGTTTGCATTATACCAAACAGTAACTCCACATTAATTCATGTTAATCCTATGTTCGTATGACCTTTAAGATTGGGAAACAATGTGCTGTTTTCAACATATAAATGTACTTGTTTACTATAAACTGATCACGTGCATTAGTGTATCAGTGATACATTGGGCGAACATACGTGTTAACGGTTAGACAAGTAATTGACCAAATAAACATGACATATATTATCTGAAAAAAAAACAGTATAGTTAACAGGGTCAATTTGTCGCCTTTGAGGCCAATAATTGTTCTACACCTTATAGGCTGCACTAAAAACATTGTCGAGCTTAATAAAATGAAACGGTCTTTCAATAAATCCGGCTGTGTCATTAGATCTTGTTGCATTTTTGATGAAGGTAAATCAAAAAATGAATCGAGTGCAAGAACTGTATAAAATCTATTAATATCATTTACGGTTGATGTATTTCGCACAAAGACTGGACTAAGACTAAGTAGACTTTTGTCTTCATTTGGTTGCCTAATCTGCAGACTTTAGGCTAAATGTTAACGTTTGTTATCTTCAGCATGACTTGCACTTGGTTGAGTTTCGAAAAATAATCAATGTGAATTCAACAAAATTTCTAGAATTTCTATTAAACTTCTCCTTTTTTTTTACAGATCGCAACGAAATTTGGTCTGATGCATAGTAAAGGACTTTGAGAAACATGGACAAGAATCAGAACTGGCCAGAAAAGTTTTTAGTGAGCTTGTGTGATTCAATAACTTAGCTATTATGTGGATTTTTTTAGAGATGAATACCATTGTATTTCCGGAATGTGATAAAACTTTTTGATGTAAAAAAAAGACATATAAAAAACTTTTTTATAGAAAAAAAATCCTTCTTGTTTATCAGCTTATACATTTATAGTTTTTTTCATGACAGTTAAGAGCTTACCAACATATGTACATGTCTTTATGTAGCTAATGAGATTCATAATTCATAGTTCAATTACCATATTTTATTGTTGTTATTATGTGTTGTCATTCTCCGTTTATAATTCAATAATTCAATTCCCTTTGTATTTATAAACAAAATTTGCATAGTATGCTCTAAAACACTGACGCTTTTAGATATACTTTACTGAAATGTCGAAAACTCATTTGACATAGTATTATTGTGTTTACCACAACTACACAATGTGTATAATTAAACTCATGACAGATACCAGGCTTTCAATTTTGGACACAAGACGCGCGTTTTGTTTGTCCTAGAATAAAACACCAGCGACACTCGAATAAAAAAAGCCCATAAGCCGAAATTTCTAAAAGGTTTGTCAAATGCAGCTAAGGCAGCAAATGCAGCTAAGATAGAAATTCTTAAGTATTTCAAAAAAAGTTTTGTCAACAATTTATTATGTTCATATCAATGAAATCTCATGTCAACACAGAAGTGCTAATTACTGGGGTGGTCAAGCCTTTGGGGAGGAAACCTCCACCAGATGTGGTATCGACCCAGTACTTGAAACTAATTTTATCTTTGATACTTGGCTTAAAAATTTGTATTCCAAGAAAGCGTTCTGCCGGTTAAAGACTCATTCTTCTTAACATGTAACAATTTTATGTACGATATTCTCCATCGAATAACACGTGGTCACACAGGACTAACACCATTATAAGAATATAATTTGTATCAAATTTAGCACAATAATGTTAAACCTGCACATTTACGTTATCAAATTTTGTAGCAAAAAAGCAGAACGTGAAAAATTAGTCGAGATATTTTGGACCAAACAGTTCAGAGAAACATAAATAATTGTATATAATGAAATGATTATTTTACAAATGATAAACAATCGGCCTAGACTAGTATGCATGACATATGTCTACAGTAGTAAAACATTTGTTCAGTATGTTGCATAAATCGGTGTTTGTGGAATAAAATAAACCAACCAAGAACAATATGGTTAAGCATTTTGAGCACAGAAGCAGTAATATTCTAAATACCAAAAGGATATAATGGAACATCGAAAGACTCAAAGTCTCCGAAACTGGAAGTTAGTTTCCAAAGTGCAATAAGAAGTTAAATCACAAAAATACTGAACTCCGAGGAAATATCAAAACGGAAAGTCTCTAATCAAATGGCAAAATTAAAATCTCAAACACATCAAACGAACGGAGAACAGCTGTCATATTCCTAACTAGGTACAGACATTTTCTTATGTAGAAAATAGTAGATTAATAAAATTGAGAATGGAAATGGGGAATGTGTCAAAGAGACAACAACCCGACCATATAATAGACAACAGCAGAAGGTGACTAACAGGTCTTCAATGCAGCGAGAAATTCCCGCACCCGGGGGCGTCCTTCAGCTGGCCCCTAAACAAATATATATACTAGTTCAGTGATAATGAACGCCATACTTAACTCCAATAGTTATCAAAGGTACCAGGATTATAATTTAGTACGCCAGACGCGCGTTTCGTCTTCAAAAGACTCATCAGTGACACTCATATCAAAATATTTATAAAGCCAAACAAGTACAAAGTTGAAGAGCATTGAGGATCCAAAATTCCAAAAAGTTGTGCCAAATACGGCTAAGGTAATCAATGCCTGGGATAAGAAAATCCTTAGTTTTTCGAAAAATTCAAAGTTTTGTAACAGGAAATTTATTAAAATGACCACATTATTGATATTCATGTCAACACCGAAGTGTTGACTACTGGGCTGGTGATACCCTCGGGGACGAAACGTCCACCAGCAGTGGCATCGACCCAGTGGTGTAAATAGTTATCAAAGGTACCAGGATTATAATTTAGTACGCCAGAAACAAGAAACTAAAATTAAAGATAATACAAGATTAACAGAGGCCAGAGGCTCCTGACTTGGGACAGGCGCAAAAATGCGTCGGGGTTAAACATGTTAATGAGATCTCAACCCTCCCCCTATACCTCTAGCCAATGTAGAAAAGTAAACGCATAACAATACGCTCAATATGTATAAACCTGGTTTTTTTTTTTGGCTAGCTAAAACGATATGGGTCCTTTAAAATATTGAAAGTGTTCTTTGCATTGAAAGATAATTTTGAAGGGAGCTGATAAATTCTTAGCTTTGAAAAACCTTTATATATTTTTGTAAATACATAAAACAGCATAAAACGAAGAAGTATTTTTTTACAAATAAAATCGTAAAATAAGACCGTAACCAAACACCCTAACTGTTCAATCAACATATATGGAGGCTAAACATTCGGCTCAATTTTGATATATATTAAGTTAAATAAAGGCAACAGTAGTATACCGATGTTCAAACTCATATATCCATGGACAAAAAACAAAATCGGGGTAACAAACTAAAACTGAGGGAAACGCATTAAATATAAGAGGAGAACAACGACACAATACTACAATGTAACACACACACAGAAACGGACCAAGCAACAGACAAAATCCCACGAGAATAACAAATATAACATCAAAACCAAATACATGAATTTGGGATAGACAAGTACCGTGACACGTCTTATCGCAATGTGAATTTACACTAAAAAATAAGAGAAAACAAACGACGCAACGTTAAAATGTAACACATACAGAAACGAACTATAATATAAAAATGGCCATATTCCTGACTTGGTACAGGACATTTTTAAAGAAAAAAATGGCGGGTTGAACCTGGTTTTGTGGCATGCCAAACCTCGCCTTTTATAGCCATGTGAAATATAACATTAAGATGACAACTCAACACCACAGGACTACAATATAAATAAATTGGAGAACACAATTGACAAAGAAACACACGAACAACAGCCAACAAAAGGCAACAAGTTGAAAATCTCCAAGTTAAGAGAGAAGATAAAAAGTAAGCACCAAATTTTCAAAAAGATACTAGATAAAAAACTGTATTTTTACACATACAATGTTAACATTGTCATAATTGGCATGCCATGAAACCAGGTGCAACCCACCATCTTTTCTTAAAATATCATGTACCGAGTCACCGAGTCAGGAATATGGCAGTTGTTAACAAATAGTTCGTTTCTATGTGTATTGACGTTTGTTTTTGATGCACTTCGATGTTCCTATTGTTCTTTTGTTTTCTTCTTATAGTTGATGTGTTTCCGTTTTTGGTTTGTAACCTGGATTTTTTTTAAAGATTTAAGAACACCGGTATAATACTGTTCCCTTAATCTAACAATGTAATTTGCCTCTTTAATACTGTTGTTTTATCGGTACAAATAACGCATCATAGATACCAGGACAAAAACAATAAGGGCGGGAAACTCTATTAAGACAGGAAATAAGAATGTATTAGATAGGGGCCAATATTTCGCCTTACAACAATCCATCCACGGATCAATTCTAGTTGTTGCAATGGTACATTAACTTGTAATACCCCCTTAGTACCGATAAAAAGTCTCAACTCCTTTCAATTCCTAAAATTCTAAAGATATACTCTCTACCAACTTCAATCACAATATTTAAAATTTTGCAAGATCGACTTCATTAAACAGAGCTGTGTCTACATTTTTGAGACTATTAAAACACATACATTTAAATGTGCGAAGAGTTATGACTACCGAACAACGAATTCACCGTAGATCATATACTAAAATGCTAACAACTTTAATTGTCTACATGTTTGTTGGGTTTGGCGGGTAGATATTTCTACAAACAGCTGTTATTATAATATGTATTAATTATGCACCCCTTCTTGATGATTTGATTTAATTTGTACTATTGAAGCAGAATTCAAATAAGACAATCTCCAAGTCAAAAAGGATAATTATCTAGCATCATCATATATAATATAAGGTTTAAAAATCAATCTAATTAAAAACCGATCTCTCATAGCTCCCGTTTTCTGATATGTCGCGTGGGAGATCTAACGAAACCCGCTTTGAGGTCACATGTGAGTGACCTCGTAGGTGTGTCTTTTTCGACCAATGAAATTGAGTCTTCCACGATCTTGGAAGTTTAACGTAAGGTAAAGGGATGTAACTCATTTTATTTACGACAAAATCGTCAGTCAAAATAATTCGTAAACTTTTTTGATTGGCTTATTAATAGGTCGTCAACTCATTTGCATATCATTATAAATTCATAACTTTTAGTTCACTCACATGTGACCTCAAAGCCGGTTTCGTTAGATCTCCCACGCGACATATCAGAAACAGGAGCGATGAGAGATCGGTTTTTAATTAGATTGTTTAAAAATATGAATTTAAACTGCCGGTTAACCGGTTAATCGGTCGAACAATTATCCGAGTAACCGGTTAGTCTTAACTTTTCGATTTGGCAACACTAATATGTACGGTGTTCTGTCAGTCAATATTAACCACAATTTTAGTGAGTGAGTACATCTCATATTTCCTAGTGAATTTGAGATAAATGATATTATAACAAAACTAGGGGTCCGTTCCATATCTTGAAATTTTCCTCGATATTAACACAGGTGGTCTTCAAGCTAGAACCTATAACAAACGAGATGATGTCTACCTGTGGTTAACTGCTCCATTCTCATCTATATCATACGTCCTTCCCTTCTTATTGTGTGTATATATCCAAACTAACACGTCGCACTTGTGCATCTTCACCATATTTGGATATCATGAACAAGGAAGTGTTCCTTACACAAAAATTCCCCACAGAGTTATGAGGGGGACAAAAATTGACATAACTTACGACTTACGATCGCTTTCAAAAATTGGTTGACCTCTGATCGGTTCCGAAAATTTACCGATTGTTTCATTTCGGAAGTGATATTTTGACTAAGCACGTATTAACTTACCTTGTCTATGTGCCCAATTTCGCTGCATCTAAAATACAAACGCTGACATCCAATTTTTGTCATTTATCTTGATTCAAACCTTTGTAATAAAATGATGCTACTAATTTAGTTAATTCTTGAATCAAAATTTATGTAAATGTATGCGCCCAACTTACCTTTCAATGCATTTTTATGATTATAAACAGTACAAAACAAAATATAAACTTTGTAACTATATGAAATGTACAAAAAATTGTAAAAAAGTTAAGACAATCATATAATAGTTTATTGAATTAACATTTCCCTGATGTTGAACGTCTTTGGAATTTATTGACCCAACGAATGAACACATTGCACACGAAGTAAATGGCAGCTTAGATATCAATAATAGTTGTCAAATAATGACTGAAGCCATATGTTGTAGAATAGTTGTCCGTAAATATTGTTAAAACCATTCTCATCGTCTTCATAAGTGTAATCATGGAATAGAAGGTATGTCAAAACAGGGGGCGGGAACACTGTTGGTTTAGAATTAGTTCCTTGTCCTGAAGTAAAGAATGTAATTTTCAATTATCTTTTATAATTTTATTGTAGAAGAAATAAATGTTGCGATATAAATCAACGGGTCGGCGACTCGAGAGCAGACATAGACTAAATGGCACATAATTGCTGATTATTCTACTAAGGCAAAAAGAGAATTTTATTGACTTGTTTTTAAAGTTGTTTTTTTTGTCTACGTGTGTGGTCGGTAAATGAGTTTCATGTCTCATTTTGTTCAGTAAGAAAATTGAAAATGGAAGTGGGGATTGTGTCAAAGCGACAACAACTAAGATCATTTCTGATGTTCCCGTGGTTTTGTCTATAATAAGTGTCAATTCTTCTTACACATCATATAAACATTATGAGTTTTAGATTGTACATTATGAATATATATTCCTAATTTTCTTATCATCTGCATGATCTTAAGGGGAAAGAGTGATTTTATAACTGACCATCAGTGTATTAGTGCATCCTAGACTATGCATACATTGGTACTGAAAGCATATACATAATTCCCTAGAATATTGAATCGAAAAGTTAGTAAGATTTCATACGGAGATTTACATATGAGCACACATACGTTCCAATTAACCAACGAGTTTGTATAAACCATATGAGCAACTCGACGGGTGCCAATAGTAGTACAGGATCTGTTTAATGTTTGAGAGCATCATAGATCACCCCCAGTTTTTGGTGGGACTCGTGTTATTCAGTCTTAAGTTTTAAATGCAACTTCTTTAGTTTTTTGTCATATCAGTTTCCTTCGACTTTTGTGTTTGGGCATCTCAGTACATCTGCCGCCTCTATTTTAATAACAGTTTTTTTTCTAGCATAGAATTTTGTCCTTTAATATTGAAATCAGCACCGCCGTTCTTATCGTCCTACCAATATTTGCGGACCATAGAGTCCCTCTTGTACGCCCATCATTAAATAAATATCACAAGGACAATAAGAATTAAGCAGCTTCTACATAGTCATAATACTTTACACGTGTCATTTCGGAGTCTTTTACAGCTTGATATGCGATTTCGGTTTCGCTCATTGTTGAAAGGCGTAAGGTAACTTTAATACATGTATGTAAAGTTGTTATATATCATTTGATCTCTTGTGAAACCAGGTTCAATCCAAACTTTTTCTACATTGGAAAATGCCTGTACCAAGGCAGGAATATGACAGTTGTTGTCCATTCGTTTGATGTGTTTTATCATTTGATTTTGCCATTGATTAGGGACTTTCCGTTTTGAATTTTCCTCGAAGTTCAGTATTTTTGTGATTTTACTTTTTGTGAAGAGTTGTCTTATTAATCATTACATCTCATTTTCTTCATTTACTTTATTTTAATGATTTGCACCAAAAACATTATTGTTTGTAAATATTAACTTACGTGTTCACTTAAAAAACTATATCTTCTTAAATTTACCATTATACAATAATGTCAATTAGGTTCTTGATATTAAGCATGCGTATATTCTAAACAGATTACTTACGTTGTAACATATTTTGAAACTGTCCATTTATACATCCCAAACTCAAGACAATTAAAATACAATATTTCACAATCATTGTTCACTTCTTACTCGATCATGAGTTTTGACAAGAAGTATTTACATATGACATTTTAGTATGAAACGTCATTTCAGGGAAAATACCAAACATGATGCAACGTTACATGTGGTAAACATCTTTTACAAGATAATCTAAATTGTTTCTATATAAATAACTGTCAGAAGACAATGAAATTATTATGTTAACCACTAATTGTCCAGACAAAAAATGCAGAATTTTTTCATGTATACTTATGAATGATTAAACCAATTCTTCCGACGTAATGTTAAAAAAAATTAAGTCAATAGGAGTTTCCTAACAATATTTTCTCACGGAATTGTGAATTGTAACAAGAATCAGCGTGATTGGCTATAAACCATTTGTATTAACAGTGTATTTCTAGTATACTCTAACATATATATACATGTACCTACATATGTCTGGTCCATATGGCATTGCCTATGAAAGCATGCTAACCGGATAATGAGTACATACGTACTTTGAACTATTTGAACGAAGTGTGATTAATTTGTATGGAAACACACAAAATGTGTTTTAAGCATATCAAAAAGAAAGGCAATAGCTAAACTTTCATTATGCAGGATTTGTCCATGTCGCCTTTGATTTCTGTTTAGAATTTGATTAACAAGACGATTTGAACAGATAAAAGATATCAATGGGAATCCATGTAATTCAAGAGATGGTCATCACATTTCTATAAAATATTATTGAAGACCACTAATTTGGTGAACTGATTAATGAATTTTACTTTTTTTGTTTGTTTTCTCATAGTTGTGTACCGAATATCACATTTTAATTACAAGATTGTAACAGTCTTGAACATGAGCCCGTAAAATGAACTTAACCCATTTATTCTGTGTTAGGACATTACACAACATAAATATTTCGGAACCTTCAGCAACGCTGAAATTCGCGAATAAGGAAATGTATATTCCTTTTTCACCAAATAGAAAATGTATATTCTTTCAAAAGTACAGGCATGCCAGCAGCGTTCAAACAATGGACATTTTTATTTTTCCATCTCAACAACCCCTCCTTTTTTTTAAGAAGCAGCACCTTATTGGATTTGTTTAAAGAAGCAGCACCTTATCTGATTTTTTTAAGAAGCAGCACCTCATCTGATTTTTTAAGAAGCAGCATCTTATCTGATTTTTTTAAGAAGCAGCACCTTATCTGATTTTTTTAAGAAGCAGCACCTTATCTGATTTTTTTAAGAAGCAGCACCTTATCTGATATTTTTTAGAAGCAGCACCTTATCTGATTTTTTTAAGAAGCAGCACCTTATCTGATTTTTTTAAAGAAGCAGCACCTTATCTGATTTTTTTGAGAAGCAGCACCTTATCTGATATTTTTAAGAAGCAGCACCTTATCTGATTTTTTTAAGAAGCACCACCTTATCTGATTTTTTTAAGAAACAGCACCTTATCTGATTTTTTTTAAAGAAGCAGCACCTTATCTGATTTTTTTTTAAGAAGCAGCACCTTATCTGATTTTTTGTAAAGAAGCAGCACCTTATCTGATTTTTTGTAAAAAAGCAGTACCTTATCTGATTTTTTAAGAAGCAGCACCTTATCTGATTTTTTTAAGAAGCAGCACCTTATCTGATTTTTTTAGAAGCAGCACCTTATCTGATTTTTTTAAGAAGCAGCACCTTATCTGATATTTTTAAGAAGCAGCACCTCATCTGATTTTTTTAAGAAGCAGCACCTTATTTGATATTTTTAAGAAGCAGCACCTTATCTGATTTTTTAAAAAATAATAATCGAGTCAGTAACATTGATAGTTTCAACTTCCTAACCGATATCAATAATAAATTTCATATTAAAACATGATAACAAGAATACATTTTCGGCACATATTTACCCTAAGGTAAAACAATTAAAATTATAAAAAAAAACATCTAGCTAGACATGTTTATTAATATTGACCGTTTATCTTTTATGAAGGTTTTCCTGTATTGTGATAGACAGTTATTAATACTTGAATTAGGATACATGATATAAAAGGATTTTTTGGCAGTATATTTTGTTTTAATAGCAAAGATACAAAATAAGAATTCTTTGGTACATGTAACTTAATGACTGTTTATTTGAATTTATGAAATAGATAATAGATATAGGAATATCTGGTACGAGTGTCAATGAGACAACTCTTTATAAAAAAAAAGATAAAAAAATTAGTGAACCCCGAGGAAAATTCAAAACGGAAAGTCCCTAATCAAATGACAAAATTAAAAGCTTAAACACATCAAACGAATGGATAACAACTGTCTTTTCCCGACTTGGTACTTAGAAAATGGTGGATTGAACCAATTTTTAAACTTACAAGCTAAACCTCTCACTAATATGACAGTCGCATCCGATTCCTTTATATTGACAACAATGCGCGAACAAAACAAACAGACATAATAGGTGAAAATGTCTAAAATAGGGGTATATCAGTCAACATTGTGTTATAATCATAATCACTATAAAAACAAACAAATATGTAACAGAGAAGCACAAAAAGACATATATCAAATATAACAACCTCATTCATTGCTTTTTATTATACGATTTTATTTATCTATGTTAAATCTAAGTCGCAATTTGTAAAAATAAACCATTATAGGTCAAAACGGAGCCTTGTCTCACACAGCAAGCTATAACGGGATCCAAAAATGACTAGTGTAAAAGCATTCGAACGGGAAAACCAATGGTCTAATCTATTTAAAAACGAGAAACACTTATGAACCACATGAACAAACGACAACCACTGAACATCAGGTTTCTGACTTAGGGCAGGTGCAAACAAATGCATAGTATCAGATAATTCGTTGTGCAAAACTCCCCCAAACAATGTTAATCTATTTTTTTGAATGGCAGTTTTCATTCAAGGGAGAAGATAACAGAGCTTTCGAAAACCAAAAGTCGAAGAAAAGACAAACGATTACAAAAAAAAAAAAATAAACAGAAATCTATCGGTTAAACAACACGAACCCCATTAAAAACTGAGGGTGAAAATGGTTGTTTCGGAAGGGTCCATAGTTCTATTCCAGAAAATGACCCGTTGAATTACTCCTGTTAAAAATGATTTGATGAGTAATATCTAATGAGTAGACATTATGTAGTGTATCTTTTCTAACCCCAAGACAACATTAATTCATAAATTCATAAATATTCCTCTAGTTATATCTTCTAACCCTAAAACTTGACCGAATGTAAAAAAATTAAATGCCAGAACAAACTTTTCCCCGTTGATCACTACAAGGTAAGAATACAGTAAAACGTCACATTCGAGGAAAGGAGTACCCTAAAATAACTACGACAAAAGGAATACAACAATGTTCATTTGTGACACTTATATTTCATAAAATTCAGTGCAATGTAGACAATGCATTATGTATACATAATCAATCTTTCAAAGAAAAACTATACTTTGACTATCTTATTCAATTTAAAGTTAAGGAAACCACCGAAACAACGTTGTCTTAGAAAGTGTTATACATTAAAATTACTATTCACATTACAAATAAACTTGCATCATAGAAATAGCTACTAGGCAGACGATATCCATGGGGTATGTCTGTCCACTAACAGCGGTACACTTGGTTGCCAAGTGGTCTATGTATTTCATCTACAGTGACCAATATATGTTGAATCACCCACATGCCAAGGTGTGTCCGATCTTATCTCAATTGACTAGTATTGCCAGATTGTCCTCCATTTTTAACTTTAACTTAATGTTATATTTAACATATTGTCTTAAAAGCTCGACGTTTGGCTAGCCACAAAACCACGTTCAATCACCATAAATGGCAGTGGTTATCTTATAGTTCGTTTCTTTGTGTGTTGAATTCTCTTTTGTTTTTAGTTGAATTTTAGTGTTTCTGTTGTTTCGTTGTTTACCTTTTATAGTTGGTGAGTTACCCTCGGTTTTAGTTCATAACCCGGATTTGTTTTCTCTCAATCGATTTATGACTTTCGAACAGCTGTATACTACTTTGTCTTTATTTGGGGTATATTGTTAAAATATGTACTCTATGTTTTGCTATACTGATATAGTTACGATTTGCGTTTATGTGTTTTATTCCAAAAAGTATAACTATACATATAATTCTTTAATCAACAAACAGAACTTTTACAAACAACACATGGAACTACAACAAATTGTAAAACAAACTATAACAATGACAAGATTACAAAGTTAATCAAATTCAAGGTTGACAACATGAGCCATTGCAAAGCATTTTAGTATACCTTCATCTCAATTCCTTTGTAACAACAACAACATATTATAGTTCTCGCACTTTTTATAATAGATGTAGATAGTTATAAATGTCGTTTACGGAAATATGTGATCACAGTTTTAGTTAAGATAGGGTCGAAAATTTGTGATTTGATACACTGTCCTGTTCCGATATGCATCATGTCGTTTACGCTGACTTTTTAATATAAAAAGAATATATTGAACAAACCAAATATACCATAAGGTAAATAAGTTCGTAGAATGGCAAAAACGGACTTTTCGTTTATCCTATGCAAACAAAGCAGCTGAAAATAAAACAAATATAAAAATATGAATTTGGTTTTTACGGTGAATACTCTTTAGAAATAGAAATGCAAGAGAAACAATTTCAAAGTAACATTGCTTTTAACTTTTCAAATTACATCACGTTTAACACCTATAAATTCCATTTTATTTATGTTCTTTTTAGTTTGTTATTTTTTTTGGGGGGGTTGCACCGTCAGACTAATTGTGGAGTATTTAGATCTAGTTTGGTGATTGTGTCTCCTGGTGTCTTCTATCCTCCTATTACATTACTTACATTATGTTATTACTCATGTTATTTGACATGACTATCTAATTTTTTAACTTTAACAGGTAATATTAGTGTTAATATAATCACCTGCTTGCTTAAACTGATGATTTCAATCTAATTTGGGATGCTTTCGTCATATTTCTTTACGAAACTACAGCAATAACTATAATTTCAGATTTTATTTTCATAATATTAAAACACAACTACTTTCCCATTTTTTTGGTAGGGTTCGTGTTGCTAAGTCTTTACTGTTTTATGTTG
Source organism: Mytilus galloprovincialis (assembly GCF_965363235.1). Classification (NCBI taxonomy): domain Eukaryota; kingdom Metazoa; phylum Mollusca; class Bivalvia; order Mytilida; family Mytilidae; genus Mytilus; species Mytilus galloprovincialis. The sequence goes on along the minus strand of NC_134840.1, from coordinate 48,891,915 downwards.
TGTATTGCGTACTGTTGACTGTCTGTTTGTCTTCTTCTTTTTAAACCATGGCAGTTTATTTTCGACGTATTAGTTTGAGTGTCCCTTTTTAAGCTTTCGATCCTCTTTATAATACAATATGAATGACTCACCCATTAACAGGGATGGATTTGACATTAATGAACGCATATCTCCAACAGTCCCACGTTCCCGCACATGTTCTAATCCTTCATCTAAAAATCCTCTGGACTGTGTTATACCACCTTAAATCATAGAAAGAAATGTAATCAATTCATCTTTCCTTTTTGTAATGTAATCTTATTTTTACAATGTTGACTTTGTGTTTAAAAGCTATTCGCTCTTGGAAAACTACACTTAATAACAGAATCGTAATTATCAAAATAAACAGTTAAAACAAAAGAAAGACAAGAAAAGTCACAATTGTCATATTTATTCGGATAATTAGCATAAAAAGAGGTACTTCAGATATTGAAATTTAATGTTATTTTTCCGTCCATTTCATTGTTTCAAAAGAAGTAAAATTACTGAATTTTCCCTAGCATGGAACTTAATGCATCATGCAAAATGTTATCTTGAACTCGAAATCAAAAATAAGTTACTCGAAGTATAAAAATACCAACTAAATTGCAACATTGAAAAGCAAACATTTAGTGACACTAACCAACACCACTTTTCCAGTGGAAGTCAAATTTCTCGATCAGCTTTTATTTCAGAAACTATAAATTGTATTAATATATATCCTCCTGAATATGCAATAATTGATGTCTCGTCAAAATTACTTACACAGAAATGATGCTACTCGTCAATCGCATCACCTGCTGATGATAACCACAACCGTTTATATAATACTCGCTATTTTTAGTCTACTTACTTCCATAGGAATTGTATTGTCTCTGGGGTCTATAGGATTCATATATACTGGGTTTTCTTGTTTGTCTCGATCGTGGATATAGATATCGAGAAAAACTGTTATATTGAAAAGACGGAGATTCACGTAGATATTCAAATCCTTCGTCCATGAATTTTCTTTGTGATCGGTAGTCTAAAAATAAAGTCAACATTTCGGTTATATACATGTATGTATACAGGAAAACAATGTAAAATTCTAAGGCATTGGTTGCAAATTTGGCACAAAAAGACCATTTCAAGCTTTTGAATATTTCTTTTAAATGGAAATCAAATATTTTTTTTTTTAAATATTCAGTTTGCTGAATCAAATGTTATACAATTTTAAATATTGATATTGAAGAGAAATACATATATACAGTCTGTGCCTATTTCTGAAATGTTTGTGGTCAGACAAGTATTTTTCACTATTTGTTGTTGTCTTATTAGTATAATGACAAGTAATACGTTATAATTCACGAAAATTGTTGGTATTTTCTTTCATGCATGATACATGTGTGAACGGCCCATTATTTGCATGGCTCTGAAAGCAGTCTTCTGAAAAGGCGTTAATGTCTAGTCGCACTATCTTGAGTTGTTAATCAAAGTAAATCATAATAGAAATTTGTAAAATCTGACTTTTGAAGTTCCACCCCAATTTGGAACGTAAAGTTGTTTTGTGTGAGGAAAAATAATTTCAGGTAATCAAAGTTTACTTTTCAACAATACTATACCTTGATAAAACTGTGTTGATGCTTCCAAGATAGATAATGCAAATATCAGGCAAACAAATATGTAATTCATTTTGTATATCCTAGATATATGCTGAAAATAAATCAAAACGAGCAATAATGATAATTGGATGGATTGATTGATGGGTACTCGGAACTAGCAGCAAGTATAACATGAAAAGTGTTAATGTACAAGACACGCCGAGTCAAATTTTTAACGGTAAAATCAACTAATTTGTTTACGTTTTCTTCAAAACACTAACATTTCTACATACGAAAGAATATGTTATATTAGGTCTCTATGTTGTTGTGCTCTTATGTTTAAATTGTGTGTCCTTTGTGGTGCATTGTGCTAATTTGTGCTAAAAGGAGGTTCTTTGCGCTAAATTGCAGTGCTTTTAGAACGAGTTTATATAGAGTTTTAAAATTTACATTGTGTTAAATTAGTTGCATACGAATAATCTTTTAGCATTCGTTTTATAATACACCTATATTTATATCATTATCAACATCTCACAAAGAAATCCGCTTAAACCGGTTCTACAAACATGTAGTGGCCATTTTGAACTTGAGTGAGTGAAGTGTGAGGTTTTACTCATATAACCCCCCTTTTTTGTGTGGGTGTGTTGATGCTCTTTTTTTGTAGTTTGTATGTTGTGTTTTCTAGACTGTTGTTTGTTTTGTTGTATTTTGTTTTTGCATGATTTTGACGGTTTCTCTTCGTCTTATGAGTTTATCTCCCATTAGAGTTAAAATGACGCAAAACCATAGAAGAATTGTAATTACTTAGCTTTAGGCTTTCCCAAATGCCTGCAGAGATTTTGTGGGATAAATTAAAACAGCAGATTATTTATTATCCATTTAAGTTCAAACCAGTCATAGAAGGTATGGAGTTTGTCATAAGTGAAGGCTTTATACTGAAATAAAGTTCCTTACACACACAACATTAGAACTGTTGTGAAGTATTGTCTCATTTGCAATTATATTCACACCCACATCTCCCTATTGTTATATAAATTCCCCATATATTGATGAGTGAAGTGTGAGGTTTTACTCATATAACCCTCGGTTTTAGTTTATAACCCGGATTTGTTTTCTCTCAATTGATTTATGACTTTCGAACAGCTGTATACTACTTTGTCTTTATTTGGGTTATATTGTTAAAATATGTACTCTATGTTTTGCTATACTGATATTGTTACGATTTGCGTTTGTGTGTTTTATTCCAAAAAGTATAATTATTCATATAATTCTTTAATCAACAAACAGAACTTTTACAAACAACACATGGAACTACAACAAATTGTAAAACAAACTATAACCATATATAAATTGCAAGAAATAATTATTTCAAAAATGTATTCCTCCCCCTAAAAAGAGGACAACAACATAGTTTCACAACAACTACCAATACAGGGTCAAGTAAGTTATTTCTTAGTTCGTAATGATTATCCCTATATATGTCCACATAAATTCATATAATAGTTTCCATATGCCACAGATTTCCATATGTCATTGAACCTCTGTTCAGGGCCGTTTAGTGACCAGCAATATAAGTAATACGTGGGTGTCAATAATGAATATAATACTAGTTTTGTCACATGTAAAGGATATTTAACATAAACATATTTATTGACATGATATTTATTAGCTTCATGAGTATCAACAATAATATGTCATTCAAATAATGATATACTTAGGCTAAATGACAATAAGACAAACAAACGAAGGAACAGGAATTAAGAAAACCCACACGTAATGTTCTTAAAAACATGTCTGTTATGCTTACGTGCATTCACCATGATAGTAATGCTAGTAAGATTTGTTTTCTTTAAAAATTATAAGAGATAAATGCATTTATTCATATTTTCAGTTAATTGCAAGAGTTACAAACCTAGAATAATAATAAAAAAAAAATCAGCGACATAGTTCATCTGCTCCCAACGTACGTTGTGCACATGTATGATGATAAACCCTAACTGAAACGAAAGTAAATGGCCGTAGCTATTTCTATATGTGATATGTGCTTGTCTAATTATCTAATTAAGTTGATAAACAGTCATGTGAAAACCTGCATTCACTCTGATATATTTATAGGATGTTTCCCTCCGTTTGTAACTCGGATTAGTTTTTTCTCTATCGATATATGAATTTCGAACAGCGGTATACTACTGTTGCCTTTATTTACGAAACCTTATTATATTAAGAACAATCATGTAGTTAAAGTTGTGTCTCTATTTTTTCTGGTAAATCATTTATTTCACTCTGAATGAAATGTTTTAATTTTGGATTCCATTTTACATTTTGAAAGAAAAACATATACCTTCTATAAACATATAGATTTCGAATCTAATTCTTGAAAGCCAAGAACTATATTCATAAACTCAACAACGATACCAGGAATACATTTTTATCCTGGAGACGATCCGTTTCGTCTACAATAGACTCATCCGTGATGCTCGAATAAAAAAAGTAAAAAAAAAAAATCAAGTTCGAACTGAACAGCATTGAGGACCAAATATTCCAAAAATCAATTTCATTTCATCTGGATCTTTCCAAGACTACAAAAATAAGAAACGAATATAGGAAAGCTTTTACTTATAAAAAGTTGAATATCGAAAAACAAAAAATTCTAACCGACAAATATCCTGTTATAACATATAATTTGCCTTAAGGATATATCAAACATCGATGACCTATTACTTCAAGGTATTCATGATCATACATTTTTTCTCCGGCTAAGAACGAGAGAGACTACCGAGACACGATTACAACAAAATGTCTTATAAAATTCTTTTAAGTAGTAGTTTTTTTTTCTTTCCGTTTTTTTTATCATTAATATACCACATGTGGGGTGAATTATAGGACAATGTATTATTTATTGTTATCTTTGATTATAATTAGTTTTATATGTCAATGATGTAGACCATAAATGAAAAAAAGTTGATAGATTAATGAGTGTCTTTATAAGTTAACATTTGTCCCTTCTCATGTATAGATATTGAATATATAAACCAAAAAAAGTGACAATGCAAATCACGCTGTCAGTTTTATATTAAACCAATATAAAAGGAGCATAGTTTTCCATGATAATAGAATTTGTTATAATATATGTTGTAACCTTTTTTCCCAGAAGAAATAGTTAGACATTTTGAATCTAACTGGCTCTCAGCTGAAATGTAAAAATAACCCCGTTTTTCTATGAACTCAAATATGTTGATATAAGGCAGAATATATGTGTTTTGGAACATGATTTTGAGGGTATGTGATTTCGATAATGCGCGTATGAAATAAGACAAAGTAACATAAAAATCAGCAGATGTTATGATTGTCAATAGGCAACTCTTCATTAGAGACCAATTTTCAACGATAGGTCATCATACATCAACTAGAATGAGTAAAACCCATACCGTATAACAAGTTATAATAAGCTTAAGGATAACGAATTTAAACTTAAGCTCTGATAAAGATACAAAAGAATAAATGATAAAAACAAATATGAAAAACAAAAACCACTGACTCATATGCGCCTAACTGTGGCGGGGTTTAACATGTTTGCAGTCGCGCCAACCCTCCATTAACCTAGGACAGTGGTGTAACAGTACGACATAAGAACAAACTATACAAATTTATTGGCAAGGGTTTAACCTAGAAGATAAAGTACAGACATGTGAATACTCGCAGTTATTGAAAGTTATGTAGTTAAAAAAAAATATCAGGTATCTAAGACTAAAAAATCAAAGATTCCGAGATCTCATTACAGTGTTTAATTGATAACATTTTAGAATATCAAGTGTATTTTAAATTGCTGTTTATGTGCTGTATGCCTATTAACACATGTTATCAAGTTTTATGGATGCTCTACCCATAATGTATTTCACTTATCGTCTACACAGTGCAATATGTCCATTTTGCATATATCTACATAAAGAGCAAATTGTAATCCACTGTTTTACTAGAGGCCATTCGTCAACGGACTTCTGTTGTTAACAGTCATGTAAACATAACATTAATGTCGGTCAATTTGTCTACAATCGCGATAATCAATTTACAGTTACTAATTTATGTTCAAATAAAATATGTACATGCAAATTATAATACCCATGCAGCCTAAGGTAATCATGTGTTCATTTAAGTATATAATATGCAGCGTGTTCAATTAAAAAAAAAAAACACAAAAAAAAAAAAAACAAAAAAAACTGAACGTTAATACTAAAAAGATTTGGTACATTTAAGACCATTTAATCTTTTTGAAACTGAAGGGTAAAAAAAGTTCTCATAAAGTACCGACTCCTGGCGACAAAATCGTTTCAATTAACTTGAATATTTATGTACAAACTGTTATTTTGTTAAATGGAAGCACGAAATTACCACACTAACTCAATCAATAAATATTTCAATTTTATAAACCTATCTTCTAACGTTTATATGTGTACAGTTTGTATGTAAATATACTGAGTGCCAATGAAAACGCAACACTTTTGCTTTTCAAAAATATCTTATAATTTTTATTTCATTTATATAAGAACTTTTTATAGTTGGTTGAAAATGACTATTAAGACAATTGTCGACAACTTTACGGTTGACTGATCCATGATTCAATGAAGCCTTTCACAGCATACAATTGCGCGAAGACTGAAGTTTTAGCCTCTACAAGAACCCAAATCATCCACAAATTCTAACAAAATGGATCATTTAATGATAAGCCACATCCCGGGGTACAAAAAACAAGAAACGCTCAGCAAGACCGATACATTTGGTCTTTAACATATCCGATATCGACTCTGACGGCTGTCCAAAGGTCACGAGAGTTCCATGGTGGTCACGGTAGAACCTTTGGAGTAATTTCAGTAAAGCACCATTTGTACAGAAATTGTTAAAGAGCACCACAGTCTTTCCTTAGTGACATCTAAACGGCCGTCTGGCGTAAACATCGAATTCTGTAGACCAAAAATCATTCATTATGTACCAAAAACCGTCAGTGGTGGTTACATAGACATTTGGCACCCGCCTTGGTCAAAAGTCATGCTTTTCGCCGGATTTTGGTCCGATCGAGCAAATTTTGCATTTGACATGGTTAAGACGATGAAAACTACCACCAATATCATAAAGTCAGCTTAAGTTTGCTTTGCGGGACAAGTGGAATAAGATTCCTCTGAATCACATTAAACGTCCGGGATGATCAATTCCACGGCGCTGTCGAGATTGCGCTGCACCACGGGCTTGTAACATTTTTTGTTAGGACTGTGTTGATGATTCGACATTGGATGTTTCGTTTACCTATTGTGCCCAAAAGATGACAATGACACATTTTTGTTTGATATCGATCTATTGTTAATATTGTTAATTTTCAAGAACAATTTATTTTGAAAGATTATCATTTCTAATATAAATTTTATCTTTGAAAACCAAGTGTTGCGTTTTCATATAGAGCCTATGTAAAACTTATTTAGATATAGGAAGATGTGGTATGAGTGCCAATGAGACAACTCTCCATCATAGTAATAATTTAAAGTAGTAAAACAATTATAAGTCATGGTACGGTCTTCAACACGGAGCCTTGGCTCACATCGAACAGCAAGGTATAAAGGGCCCCAAAATTTACTACTGAACATCAGATTCCTGACTTAGGACAGGTGCAAACAATTACACCTTTTCTTCGATATGCTGTGCCCAACCTTCTCAATGGTTCACAGTTTTTGTCAATTATAAAATGTAAACAGTTTGTAATAAAACAACGAAACAACTATAGTAAGTATACAAACAAGTAGAATATAATAAACTGAATCTACTAGAAAACATTAAATAAGATTGTTCCTGTTCATAAATTATTTTGGAAAAAACGTGTTCCTTTAATTTATATCTTTAGATAGAGATCGTCGAATTTGATCGCATATTTAAGGTTAATTAATGATGTTGTTGAATTGCAGAGTACTTGAAAAATAACATTTCATCAGTTACGAAACATTCATAAGAAACCAGAATGACCGTAAGAATTGCCTTTTTAAAAAACACAACCAAACATAATCTGCGCTTTGTCAGTCGTTAAGTGTAACGAATGCACTTTGCACCGCACATATATGTGCCCTAAAATAGTCGTTTGAATTTCCAAGTAAATTTATATGTTTGTTTAGCAATTATTCGTGAGACTTTATAAATCTAACTATCTCTTTAACATTTCTCATTTGACTGACTGAAGTTTTTTTTGTTGTTGTCTATTAAAACATACCTTTACTCTTGGGTATTCCTTGGACGTGAAGGTAAAAATTACTTGAGGTTTTTTATTTATATATAGTCATTAGCTTCATGTATCTTAATGATTGTTCTGACAGATTTTATATTTGATACACATATAGTTAATAGGTTTGTCGTAAACATCAATAATTATCTGAAAGACAATAAACATCTATTTTGGGCCCATTATTTAACACTATTATACGATTTATGGCTATTATTAACTTTTCTGTGGGTATCAAATGGCTCTTTCAGTTTGTGCATGGTATCACACGTGTCGTGAATAATTAGTACACTAAATTGCTCTATTTTCAACGATTTACACATACTTTAAGGGGCAAACCAATCTTTATGTATTATAGTATACATGATGCACAATCTTTACCAGGTACATTTGTTATTGCTATTTCAATAAGTTATCTTCGCGAAATAAAGAACAAATGGTTCTACTGATTTAATGGAAATAAAGAACAAATGGTTCTACTGATTGAATGGAAATAAAGAACAAATGGTTCTACTGATTGAATGGAAATAAAGAACAAATTGATCTACTGATTGAATGGAAATAAAGAACAAATGATTCTACTGATTGAATGGAAATAGAGAACAAATGGTTCTACTGATTCAATGGAAATAAAGAACAAATGGTTCTACTGATTAAATGGAAATCATAAATAACTTTTACAGACGACTTGCTATTTGTATGTGTTATACACACGACTTGCTATTTGTATGTGTTATACACACGACTTGCTATTTGTATGTGTTTATTTAATGGCGAAGCATTTAGTCCGCTGCATGCAGTATATTTAACAATGAAAATTCAAAGAATTATCACTTTACTTTAGGCCAAAGACTTCGATTTATAAATGAATATATCATTGCATTAGTGTTAAAATGAAAAAAAGGGTACAATGTATGTTAAAAGAAGAAAAGAAGGTACATTTGTCTAAATCACTGGGGTAAAAATGTCAATCAAAGATAAACTAATAATGAAGATTGTCACAAAGTTGGTTCTGGGAAAATGATATGAGATAAAAAAAAAATAGTTCAAAGTTTTATATTCTATATGACTTAATATAGCCTGCAGGTCTCAAGTAAATTTAGATTTAATTAGATTAGTCAGGAGAATTAAAATTAATAAACGAGTAGAGCAGGATCTGCTTACCCTTCAAGAGGTCAGGAGCTCACCCCGGTTTTAAGCGGGGTTAGCTTTGCTCAGCCATTAGATTTCTATGTTGTGTTTGGTATGCTGTTGTTTGTTTATTGGTCTTTTTCGCCTCCTTGTCATTTGCTTGACTGGATATCGGTTATCAAACAGTTTTAAAAGGTACAATTTTGGAAGAATTGGATGTTTTATAGTGCTTTTAAAAGTGAATTTGTTGCATCTTAAAAACAATTTAACTTCCTTTGTATCTACATGTACACAGATCAAATGAAGGTAAATCAAATGTACTTTTTTACAGGGATGAACATTTTGTGGCCCATAAGTTGGCAAAAGTGCAACATCAGCAACAAAATAAATTATGGTCTTCAATTTATTCACTTCATCATACATAATTATATGATAATGTTATAAGATGTTTATTTATATTTTATGTCTTGTTTATCAACATTCCTTGCCGTATATGTGTTATGTTGATTAGTTGGTGTGTTTTCGTTATTGACAGATTTTTAGGGTCATACAAGGGACCTTTGGCTTATAAAGCTCGCCGGTATATTTTATTAACTCTCTCCGTATGCATATTAACCTAGGATATGCTTCGAACACATCAATTCTGTAGACAATCTGACAAAATCTTGTCGGTAAGAGCAAATAAAATGTACCTTTAGTTAGATATCATAAAGAAAAACTACCTATCAGATTAACCAAAACTAACATGCCAAATAAAACTTTAAACGATTTAATGAAAAGTGTTCTAGTTATAGGATTAAAAATAGGAAATTCATGTAAAAAAAACTTTAAAAATACCACTAAATTTATATATTATCATAAACAAAATCCACAAAAACCGCAAATGTTTGTTTGTGACCAATGCACATCACATCATACCTACATATCGCTTTCAAACAATCTATAAAGGTTCTATAACAAATAACCAGATAAAAAATAGTTGCATACTAAATCAAATACATAAAAGCTGTTGGGTCGCTGTAAACTGCACTTCGTGTAATTCATATATTTTGGAGAAAAAAAAATATATGATTTGGTTGAAATTTATCCTTTTTTTTTTAGAGATATAAAGCATTCGAATAATTTAAAAGGCATGAAACAACACAGGTGGCAGATTTCCACAGTCTCCGACTGCGAAATTTCTAAATAATATTGAAATGCAATTTGTGTGCGTTTTCATTTTTACACGTAGTTTGTATACCGAAGTGATAGTAATAAACAGAAAAATCGGCTGTGACATTTGGTTTCTTTTGAATAGTTGTCTCATTGGCAATCATACCATCTCGTCTTTTTTTATATACATTTTGTATATCTAAACACTCAGTATGTCGCAACCGTAGAACATAGACTTATGTCGATACGAGGTCACGTAGTTATTACCCCTCTCTATTGTCGTCAATCAGTTCGGCAGTTTCAATTGGATTTGTGTTCCTGATTTGTATGAACAATGTTTTACAAGTGAGAGGTTTAGCTATAACTATAACACCAGGTTAAACCCCCATTTTCGACATAAGAAAATGCCTGTACCAAGACAGGAATAGGAAAAATGTTATCTATTCGTTTGATGTGTTTGAGCTTTTGATTTTTCCATTTGAATATGGACTTTCCGTTTTTAATTTTCCTCGAAGTTCAGTATTTTTGTGATTTTACTTTTTGATGTCATGCGCAGTAGATTGCGTTTCTGATTGCCAGTGCAATACAATGGATTTTGCAATCATGTACAGCGTTACCTATTGCATCTGTCGTGCCAAAGACATATGTATGTATCTAGCAGGGGCGTAGCAGCCGGTACGGCAGGTACGGCTGCTGCCGTACCAATATTTTTTGTTGGTACGGCATGCCGTACCAATAATTTGCATAAAAAGTTTTTTTAAAACCCGAAGTTTTTGCATGGAAATAAAGAAAACAAGGTATTAAAGGAAATAAAAAAGATAGAAAATCCATTTATGAGTCATAAGTAATTTACCGTATACATTCATTAATACCGGTTCAATAGAAATAAGAATATGGAGTATGTGTATGTACTTCGATTCCGCCAGTTGAGACACACTCCTCGATTGACTGCAAGGGTACAGCGGATCCATGTACACTCCCTAAGGATTAATGGAAATGTGTCCTTTACAATATTATCCCACCACCAGAACAATCCCCACCCAACACCGCACAAGGGAGTGTGTAGGACACAGAGGTCTGTTATTATGATGGAGGAGGCCGAAGTACTCGGAGGGAACAAACAACCCGAAGAGATTTTCAGAAGATTGATCTCCAGGTCAAGCTGGGAACAACTTTGACCTACCGAGGCCCCCGAAGTATCCAATCTAGGTTTAAACTACGGTCTGGATACCAGAGATGTGTGTGGGAGGGTGAAAATCATCCTACTGATGAACTGAAAATTCGACGTCTCGAGTGAGAATCGTACTCGGGACCTTCAGTAATGTAGCCATCGGTCTTAACCACTAGACCACGAACCCACATTTTTTTAGCTTGAGTTTGAGTGTCAATGAGACAACTCTCAATCCAAGTCACAATGTGTTAAAAAGAAAACAATTATAGGTAAAAATACGGTCTTCAGTACGGAGCCTTGGCTCTGCCACATCGAACAGCAAGCAATACAGAACCCCATCATAATTGAATAAAGTAAAACAATTCAAACAGACAAACGACAAAAGAGAAAATATCAGTTTCCTAATTGTGAACTTTCCATTTCTTTGTAGCATCGCCTGCATACGGAGTATATATATCTCCCAATCGATACGATATTCCCGGGGTTGTATTTCCTATAATGATTTTCTTGATAGAGGGTTGCTGCTCGAAAGGAAGCAATACAACCAAGAGTTCCAAATGGTAAAGTTGAAATCATCCTTTCTTTAATTTTACGGATGCTATCACGAGTTGGTGCAACGTAACGGACTTTCCGTTTCACATATGAAATTGGATAAGTTACTTATTTCTTAACTACAATCCAGTTCCCTTTTCACGATTGTGACCTACCGAGTTAGACTATTTACCGGGTTTGTAAAAACATGAGCAAACGACAGGTGCCATATTGGGACTAAGCATGATCTGCTTACCCGTCCGGAGCACCTAAGTTTACATCCAGTTTTTTGGGGGAGGTTGTGTTGTTTCGTCTTTAGTTTTATATGTTGTGTCTTGTGTACTATTAGTTGTCTTCTTTTTCAGCCATGCCAGCGTTGTCAGTTTATTTTCGATCTACGAGTTTGAATGTCCCTCTGGTAACTTTCGCCCCCTCTTTTCTACAATTATCCTGGTGTAAACATTTCATAACATCAGTTGCATGACTTTTTTGTATGAATACTATGACTCAGTGGCTTGGAAGAACTAATGTTATTAAGTACTCAGCTTCCCAACTTCGCTGTTTAAAGAGTTTCCGCAGAGGAAGTTATCGAACAAAACATACGAAAAACAAAAAGCGAGTTAAAGGAGTAGGTCCGGTAAGGGCCGATTTTGGCCTCAAATTTCACGTTCATCGAACGAAAGATTTTGGACACTTTTTAAACAAGTAAGTGTCTATTTAAATTGATTCAATTAGTTTCTGTAAAGAATTTTAACTGATTTAGTAATTAAAAACGCTCCGATTTAAGCTTAAATATGAAAAATCTATCAAATATGCCAAAAAACGTCACTTTTCAGATGGTTTTTGTCAAAAATGAAAGTGGCCGCATCCGTGTTCATCCTCAATCTTTATATATGTCATGTATTATCATCAAATACACCTTACATTTCATTATTATGAATGAACACGAATGCGGCCACTTTCATTTTAGACGGAAACCGTTTAAAATTTAACTAAAATGCTCAAATTGTGAAGATTTCAGTAATTTAGCATGACTTAATGATGCTAGTACCCGATATATGTGCATTTTTTGTCAAAAAACAGCCCATATTTATGTAGCAGAAGCATTCTACTTTCCAGTAAATAGCTAAAAGAATACATTTTCATACTTTTGTAAAACTGCTATATTTTGGGGCCAAAAAGGGGTCTTACTGAACCTACTCTTTTCTCTTGTAATTTAACTCTTTTTTTATTGAAAATTTACGGATTTTACGTCATTAAACAAAAGGTGTGAAACTTGAGGCAGATTTTTTTTTAAATACCAAAGAGGCAAAAGTTCATTGAAGCAAAAGATTGAATAATATTTCCGTAATCTCGGAGTTTCACCCTCTACAAATTTACAATCTACTGTGTGATAATGAAAAAAATGCTGAAAATAAGCATTCCATGACGCTAAAATCTGTAACCATGCGTTACGAGTATACACCCTGGATATAAGTCCAGCAGTCACATTTATATGTAGTCGTCGATTTGATCCCTAAGCCTTGTCCTTAGAATGGTACATTAAATGATAGACCAGCCCTTGCATCATTAACTCATTTTTTGTTTTGTTTCTTTTAGTCATGATCACTGTCACTGACAGAAAAAAATATACAACAAGAATGTGTTCATAGAACTCAGTTGCCCAACTCGCACTATCATTTTCTATGTTCAGTTGACCATTAATTGGGATCAAAACTTTGATTTTGAAATATATAAATAAGAAAGATATTACCTTTGGAAACATGTGAACAAAGTTTCAAGGTGGTTAGAGTTCAACTTCATCAACTTCCTCAAAAACTTCCCTGACCAAATACTTTAACCTAAAGCGGACACTATCATTTTTTATATTCAGTGGACCGTAAAATTGGGATCAAAACTCTAATTCTGCATGATGATTAAAAATATCATATCAAAGGGAACATATGTACAGTTTCAAGTTGATTTGACTTCAACTTCATTAAAAGGTACCCTAATTGACAAAAACTTTAACCTGAAGCGGGACAGACGACCAGACGAACGGACTCGCAGACCGAAATCATAATGCCTCTAGGATTGGCATATAAATAAAGAAAAAAAGAATGATCGCTGAAGTTATGGTGTTTCTTATGCCAGTTACAAACCCGTTTATTAACATTTTAAAATAAAGGAACATGTTATTACATTACTTGTATATTCTAAAAACACATCCAACTCTTTGCATTTCTTTGCCAAAACCAACTTTCCCCCTGAAATCGGGTTTTATATTTAATAAAAAAAAAATACCGTTGTCCAATTGTTATTTTTTATTTTTTATTATTTTACTTTCTTATTTTTTATATAGATAATGAAACATTAGCCTGCGATTTACAATATGTTTGTGCAGCTGAACTTTATGTGAATGATGATGAACGAAAATGTTCTAACGTTGTTTGTTCTATGTTTAGAGGAGGACATCACGAGACTCATTTCTAAGTTATTTGTACATTTTTATAATTTCAAAGCAGCATGCCAAGACCCCTTCTATCCTAGCCAGGTGTCCAACACAAATTGAAAGTATTAGTTTTAGCTAAGATATTCCGTTTTTCCTATCCAGTTGGATTGTTAAGTTTTTTCGTTTTTCCTATCCAGTTGGATTGTTAACTTTTTTTAGACATATATCATGCACGGTTGGATTTAAAAAAAAAAATTATATTTTGAAGTTTATAACTTAAAAAATGGAATTTTCAGGAGCGAAATTTCAGTGTCAGAAAAGGGTCAGAATGCAGGATTTTGCACCATTTATCCAAAAAATTCTCGGGGCCTTGAGCGGCCCCGAACCCCTGCCGAGTAACCGCCTCTACGAGGCGGGATGACTCGTTTCGCGACTCATAAAATTTTCTGCCGTACCAATATAAATTTGAGTGCTACGCCTCTGTCTAGTGGTACCAATAGATAGGGTGTGCTATTGGTTATATCAAAATATTTTCAAGATAATAAATGTACATGCATGTTAGTCGATTACTTTTTGATATTACCATTTGTCGCACTTTGTAAATTATATAACCTTTTGACATACACTGATTTATCGTTCAATCTTTAGTTGATAGTGAAAAATGATGGTTTAGGTGTAAACATACTAATCGTGTTGCATACGAATGTTTATCCCCTCAAGTAATAATGTGTATTAGTCAATTGTATGATAACTTGGTTACTTTTATAGCAAGTTTTATCTATGTGTTTTGAGAGGTTTTAGTCATGACATCTAATAAATTGAATTTTAGGAGGAATATGTATACGAATTGCAGCAAACGTGAAATCGAAATAGAGACGGCACTGCGATCGTAGCAAATCATCTTAAAGACAAACAACGCAAACCATTAAAGGACAAATACTACTCAGAAATAAATTTTGAGCAAAAGGTACATTTTGTAGTTTAAAAAATACATGACTTTTATCGTGTAAAGGAAATGTGTACATATGTACCTGTTTTGTTTCCTCTTTCGAATAAATAACAACGATGAAATACTAACAAAAATAAACGTTTAATTATATTAAACAACAACGCCATTTAAAAGGAGACAACTGCTCCGATCTGTCACTGTAGCACTTTAGAAGAACCAGCTTTCCTTGAGATGTTCTTTGGTCTTTCGCCTATCTTTTTCTACCCGCAGGTTTTCAGTATCCTACAAAAAAATATAGAATGGATATATTGGCTCTGTCATAATCTGATATTAGAAAAAACCACGGAAGTATAAAAACAATTCAGCCCATTTACCAGAGATATAAAGATATTAACACAAGAACAAGGCTACTTATTTTTATTTGGATGTGGTCTCGGGTGTCACTGAAAAGGCCGTTAATGTTTTCATACCTTTATAGAATTATTGTTATCAATAATTATGGTTATTATTTAAGAATGAGAGAAGAATATTATGGGTGTTAACCGATTTACATATACCTGGTTTTTTTTTACATAAAATAGCGGTCGAGTAATTCAAAGCGGCCAACTATATTTATCTTACATGGCGCATTTAAACGCACATATACATATGTATTAAAACCTCAAACTCAGACCTCGGGCATACATTTGTGTAATAAAGGATAACAATTTGGTGCATTCAGAATATGTCATAGATATGGAAAATTCTATACAAACCGCAATATTAGTCTGTCTTCAGAACAAACTCTAAGTGAAAATAAGGATGTTGATTACCATGTACTCTCTTTGACTTACATAGTTGTTTATTCAAAATATATTTAAAAATTTCAAAAATAAATGAAACAAACAACTTACCACCGTGTATACGAATAGATGGTCGCCTTACAGCTCTGTGTACATATTTAGGGTAGACATTTGGTCTGATGTATCTGGCACCACTGTATCCCCTTCCCCCAAGGCGAAGACGAAGACCACGATAGTCATCATCTAATAAATCGAAGCGATCGTCGTCGCCATAATAACCATTATTGAATCCAAAGACAACAGCGACACACAACAAAAGAACTAGTGCTTTGATCATAGTCATTCTAGATCTAAAAACAACAAAAATCTGAAAAAAGCAATAAAAACAAGTTATTTTTCTGACACATCACGAAAACTCGGTTCTATTTTCAATGTGATGTAATACATTGTCTCTTTTGTTTTTGAATTTATAATCTGTTTCGTTATAACACGTAAAATATATATTTTAATTAATTGAATTAAAAATTGCAAATACTGTTTATCAGGGAAATGTCGTTAGAATTGTTTTCCAACATCGGTAGGATATTATAATCTCCAAATAGTTCATTTATTAATATTCCAAGGGAAATCAGTGATATAAAATAATGTTTTATGACATTCAAGCTCATTCCTGTCTTATTACATGTTATAATTAGTATCAAATTATGCATCTACTGCACAAAAAGTTTTTAAAGTAAACAAAAACCAAACTTGCAAATGGATCTCCGAACTGGTATCCAGTTCTCCTGACATATACTGAACAACTTATATTGTGTGCCACTTTTAAATGAAGCAATGACAAAAAACGAAAAAAAAGAAAGAAACCAAACCTTCAAAATAACCGTCACAACAACACATTCCTAATCAAAAACTTACCTTGTCTTAGTGTGGACTACAAATGGCTGTAACAATACTCCGTGTGAAAATATAGGTTTATATAGTGTTGCATCAGTCTGAAAACCGTTCGAGTCATGTAACTGTCTGTCCACGTCAATAGACACAATAGAATTGACACCTTTTGTGCAACGTTGGGTAATAATCTGGATTATGATTGACATTCATTATTTATGTTGTTGTACCCACAAATAAAAACTGCAATGTTTCTCTAGGTGGGGTGTTCTTAAATTGGGCAGTGAGGCTTTTTCCGCATAAACCTAACAGCAAAAGAAAAAAATTGAAAATGCCTTTTTTATAAAGTTACTACGTCGGATGCGATTTCTGTTACTTGGTGTCTTTTCAAATGATTGCAATAGAAATTTATAACTGTTGCAATATGAATAAAAAGTGATGAGAGATAGACACCAATGAAACAGAATTTCAAAGAATCCAAAAAAACATGATTATTGCCTTCAACAGTAATCATATACATGTGTTGACTATATGTCAAACTCTAAATCGTCCATAATATAAAATTTAAGTTGAGATAAAATTAACCACCAAAAGTCTGTCATCAACTTCACACCCTGCAATACCAAGACTTGAATAAATATGTGACGTCATAAAAATAGCGACGAAGCTCCTGGCTTTGGACGCTTATGAAAATATGTGGCTGGTAAAAATCCCATTATAGATAACATGCTTAACTTTTGTACGCTAGACACAGATTTCGTTACAGTAAGACTCACCAGTGTTGCTCGCATACAATTTTTTAAAAGCACAAGAAAAGATGCAAAGTTTTAGAGCAATCTAGACTATAAACTTCAAATAATTGTGCCAAATAAGGCTAAGGTAATCTATCCCTGGCGAGAAGAACCTTAGTGTTTTGAAATTGTTGTTAATCGGATTTAGAGATCTAATCATGAATTTAAAGATTTAAGCACGATTTTAAAAATCAATCCATACCCTTTTTCAGCCCGGGCAGTGGACTATTAAAAAAGGTTAACAAGGAAGAAAAAACCCCAAAAAATCACCACAAGTCTAAAAACAATGGTGAAATTAAATAACAATAGCACAACAATTAGAAACACAATCACCAAAGAAAAAAGTAACTGAAAACAAACTCCAATACTTAACCTACTGATCTGTAATCATACTACCCATCGAATAATATTTCACTTTAATCTAGTAATTGACAAATATTTATTGCAAAGATTTTTACATTTCCATTAATTATACTGATTCCTACGGTAGCGTATTAGGGACATGGTAAAAATAAAATTGGCTGTGAACTTTTTTTGAAAGTCGAAATTTTGACATTTCAAATCTTAAAATTTCGATTTTATTAACTCAAAAATTTAACTTTTCTAATCTCGAAATTTCAAAATTAAGTTGAAATTTTGACCTTCTAAAATCTTGAAATTTCGACTTTATAAAAAATCGAAATTTCGACTTCTTTTTAACTCAAAATATCGACTTTTTTTAAACTCAAAATTTCACGTTTGCTATTATCACATTCACTGTCAATTATATCAGCAAGCGGAGAACCATATACATCATAAACTTGATCAACTATATGGAATGCTAAATGACCTCAGATCTGACGATCACATGACAGTGTCGTGGAAAGTTAAACATAGAATATGGCGGGGGCGGGGGGGGGGGGGGGATTTCTGTCAACATGCATGTTCTTTCCGAATGAAACTCTTCAACATCGAATGCTAATCCATATCTTAATTTATGAACACAGCCAATTTCGGAATAAAAAATTGCAAAATTGTGTGGATGACGCTTTGATAATTTGCGTCAGT
Source organism: Mytilus galloprovincialis (assembly GCF_965363235.1). Classification (NCBI taxonomy): domain Eukaryota; kingdom Metazoa; phylum Mollusca; class Bivalvia; order Mytilida; family Mytilidae; genus Mytilus; species Mytilus galloprovincialis. Next base: position 48,873,188 of record NC_134840.1, on the reverse strand, counting down.
GTCTACTCCTTCTAAAATTGTAATAACTGAGTTTTCTAACTAACATCAAAGTTTTAAAAATACTTAGATAAAGTCAAAATTTTGAGATTTCAAAAGTCAAAATTTTATCTTTTAAATAAAAATTTCAAGATTTTAAAAGATGAAATTTCAAGTTAAAGTCAAAATTTTTTGAAACATAAAAAATACAACACTTAAATTGCTTAATGATTAGTTATTAATTGTGCTCATACATTTGTACCAGACCAAATGCATTCCGTGCAAACTGTAAGTATGTTTCCTTCTACACTAGCATCAGATAGGAAACAGTCAAGTTAAATATAAAATCGTTAAATAACAGCCATTCTCGATTCCGTCTTGTATTTTTTAAATTCAGTTAAAAAACACTTTTAAACAGATTAAAATTCGTTAACATGGTAGGAAGTAAAACAACAAAAACACAGAACTCCAAAGGAAATTCAGAACGGAAAGCTCGAACACAAAAAAGGATACAAAACAACTGTCATATTCCTCATTTGACACATGCATTTGATTATGCGTTTTGTTATTTGATTTTGCCATGTGATTATGGACTTTCCGAGTTGATTTTCCTCTAAGTTCAGTATTTTTGTGATTTAACTTTTCCTCATGTAGAAAAAGGTGGATTAAAGCTGGTTTGATAGCTAGCTCGACAACTCTTTTCTGACTGACTTTAGAAACGCAACACTAGATTATGTTTTTAATACCCATTTTCAGTAATGCAATTTTTGTTAAACAAACTTATGAACAGAAATTTCATTCATAACTTCATTGTTTTAAAAAAATAATTGCAGTTCGAAAGCTGAATTGATTCCGTCATTTTGACCAAAATGATTGTCAAAAAGGTCAACCAAATTTTATTCGACATGTTTTGGCAATTACACGGGTGAGACTTTAGAACTTTGGGTGTTTTTCTGCAATGGCATTCGGTAATTTGATAAGCAGATGACCAAATAAAAAATCCGATATTTTCAATAACCACAGAAAGTCAGATGTTGTTGTTTTTATTTCTTAAGAGGAAGAAATATGGTAAGTTTGAATAGTAGTTGTATGAGGATTAACCGTGCTTTTGTAATAAAAATCAACAAAATGAGTGTTGCGATTTTAAGGTCAGTCAGTATATGACAGTTGAATAATAATGCCGATGTAATTGATATATTTGTTATCAGGGTTGAGCTACGTAGCGGCTACGTTGCTGTTATCAATATCTATGTAACAACTAGTCTATAGCTACACGTTCAATAGTCAAAATCTACGTAGCGGCTACATAGGGCTACATTTTGTACGTAGATTAATGACTATTGAACGTGTAACTAGCCTAGCTGCTACATAGCTATTGATGGCAGCTACGTAGCCGCTACGATATTGAACGCAACCCAGATATATATATATACATATAACAAAAAAAGGTAAATGGAATCGATTGTATTACGCGTTTCTATCGAAAATTGAGAATACACTCTGTGACCAAAATTTTACAATTGCCTTATTTAAGTTTTACACAAAACCCCTAAACATCTTTTTTCTTAAGTACTGAATAAAAATGATAAAATCAGTCAGAAGATTTAAATTAGACCGAATACGGCATTTCTGTTTCTTGAACCATTGATCTTAACACAATACTATTGACGAAACTATCAATTAAGGCTTACACGTATTTACAATATGGTTGTATGATGTACACCGTCCGAGTATATTTCAGTCTTTTTGTAATGTGTTTAAGTGCAAGAGATACTAAAAGAACACTCTAATTCGTTGAAAATATACCGCCATAGCGAATAAGAAAAGGATTAAAATATAAACAACAGTATACAAAACACAACATAGATAACTTATTAAAGACTGATCAAGTACCCCGCCAAAAATAGAGATGACGTCATGTGATCTGGAAGTGTAATCAGACTTTTCTCCACTGGTGGCACACGTCGTGTTGCGCATGTTAGTACAATGCGGATGATAAGTCGAATTCGTTAGAACGATTTTTTTTTGATTATTCAAATGTGATCAACATTGCAAAAGGTTTTAACTGATCTATCACAATTTACATTTTGAAGAAGAGAAATGGCACAGTTGTATTTTTAAGCAACAGGTCGTGTTTTAAGTATTTAAAAGCAAACCTCGGCCGCTACTTCAACGATTATAAACTGTTAAATCTATAATCGTGGTACCTAATCACAAAACACCTAACATTAAGCTTTAAACCAATATTTCCTAAAGATTTTTTAGGTCTTACGCATATTTTGGTTTGCAATCTGAATTATTTTTGTTTTCGAAACCTCTCTCTAAATACTGCATTTACTCAACAATGCAAAATGACATAGTTGTTAAAGTTTTAAAGCAATCAACCTTCGGTTACTATTGAGGTATGGGAAATTAACGAAGGGTCGAATACTTTCATCAGCTACACCACCCCCTCAACTTCGGGATGATATGTCTGTTAAATCTAAACCTCCAGCAAAGCTATTATTTTTTAGACATTGGATATGTCAAACGAATTTATCCGGCCTGAATATTCATTTTTTTCTCATATCCTCCATCATGCTAACACTCAGTAAACATTTTTCCTTTTGATTATTCTACATTCAAGTTTATTTGTATAAGCAATAGAATGAACTTCATATTCCATGCATACATTGTTTGCATGATTGCAAAATGTAAAACAATGAGAAAATAACGAAAGTGGAGCTGGAGATGATTATATAAAAACCACATTCAGCCTCCCTTATTGTTGATTATACGTAAAATGTTTAGTAACCTCAATTTGAATGCGAATATTATACTGAATTGTTAATGACTTACGATCTATCTTAGTCGTAATTTTTTTAATTTTTGAAACCGATTCCAGGATGTTCCGATTCAGTGAAAAATATGTTAGGCACGTTTAGGCATGTGTTTAGGATGTGCACAATAAAACAATAAATGAAGTAGGTAGGTCCTGTTATAGTGGCCGTCAAGGATGAAGGTTGGGGAAATTTTGACTGCCACTGGAAAATGTGTGTTTTTTGTTTGTTTTGTTTTTTAAAATAAGATAGGGACAGAAATTGTGCTTTGTAACAGACCATCTATGGTCCCTTCAAAGAATTGTGTCAATTGTCCATAAGGTGCAAAGAGCGTAGCACACAGTCTTTACACTACGCGAGGCTTCGAATTTAACGTCCCTATTTTTATGAAACGTGGCTGCGTACTTATACACCCTGCACAGCCAAACGGACATTCCACTTTAGCTTGGTTTTATAAATAACAGTCGGAGGACGGCCAGTAAAAATATGACTAGAATGAAATTCAAAACAGTGTGGCTGTGGCCATTGATTGACACATTAAATTCATCCATTGACTGGGAATTTACGTGAACGTTTGTCTGTAACGACCACTGTTCACAACGTACCTACGATAGACCTTTTAACTGTGGGGTCACCAAAGGTTTCTTAACGCCTTTAATTATAAAATAATTCGAAAAATTAATCAAGAATAACCTTTATGTTTTGATTTATATAATTGATATAAATCAAAACATCGTGTTATTTCTGATTAATTTTTCGAATTACTTTATTAAGGTGTTGAGAACCTTTGGTGACCCTATAGTTGAAGTGTCTTTAAAAAGTACATAGTGAGCAGTGGTCGTTACATACAAACGTTCACCTGAATTGTCCCAGTCAATTGATGAATTTAATGTGTCAATCAATGGCCACAGCCACACTGTTTTGAATTTCATTCTATTTACAAATCATCCTGTTGGGTTGCAAATATTTAGCATTATACAAACGCATTAGAACAAAAGTAACAGAAATTTATAAACAGTAGGTAACCTTTCCATTTTCCCACTATGACTTGAAATCCTGATTTTAATGGAGTGGAAACAGCAACACAAGAGTTGTTCTGTTCTTTTAAAACTATGAATTGCACGTTTCAGTATAGTCATATTCTGTGAATATATTCTGTTTTAGCTTTTGGTAAGTAATCTGGAGTATTCATACTGGAAGGCGATTTGTAGCAATAAGATATAATCTATTGATTATGTTTTGTGTTCAATGAAATGTATTTCACCTTTGATTGAAGGAAGTAGTATTAGATTAATTGAAAGGAGACGGGGAAATTCACTTTTTTGTATCTTTCAATGACACAGCTCAAGAATACATATATTGATTGTTAATGCAGTTTTATGGGTTTCAACTTTACATGTAATTTGCGCACCAATTTGATGCCAACCGGGCGAACCTCGCCACATTGGCTAAGACTAAATTATGACATAATCGTAAATCATCGACTAATTTTATTCAAGGACTTATATTATTCCATTTTGGCAATATCAAAATATTTTCAAGGTTATACGTGTGATATCAGAAATAATTCGATATGACCAAATAAACTCATCATAGAGGCCAGGATTAAAATGTATACGCCACATTCGCGTATAGTCTAAAAAGAATTTTAAGTGACGATTGAGTAAAATGAATGTGAAACATATGATACACTTTGTAATTACATAACCTACAGCTGATAAATATTGATTTATTGGTTATGTCGCCGAAAGACAAACAACACTTTTAGAAATTAAACTCTGAGCCTTCGGAGGTTTTCTGCTCTTTGGTCAGTTTGTTGTCTGTTTGACACATTCCCCATTTTCATTCTCAATTTTAGTCTAACATATAATACTGGTTTCAGGTCAAGAAAAGAACGTTGTGAAATGTGTACTAGTTGTGTTTCCTGCATTTTATAAAAGAAGGAAGGTGAGAGATACCAAACGATATGCAAACTCATAAAGCGAATTAAAAATTACGAATGCTATTGCAAAAAACGAAAAAAGTACAAAATATGAAAAAAGTGGGCTAAATACAACATAGAAAACTATTTGTTTTTATAAAAAAATAGAGCAATAACTCGTCTGTTTAATCATATTAAACAACTACATTATTGAAATGGAGACAACTGTTCCGATCTGTCATTATGGCATTTTGTGGAATCAGCTTTTCCTTGGATGTTCTTTGTTCTGTCTTCAGGTTTGTTTAGTATCCTAAAAAATACACACACATATATATGTATAAGAAAAATGTATTGTATAGGGCATAATCTGATTTTATAAAAGAAATCAGCCCATTGAGAAGAGATAAATAAACATAAGGAAAAATAAGTACATGTACTTATATATTAAATATATTTGGTTGTATCCCCGAGCATAGGGACTCATTGTCGAAATTCACATCTGGTGCAGTAAAACGGATACTATAACGTACGGAAGCGTATTAGGGACATAGAAAAAATAAAATTGGCAGTGAACTTTTTTTTCGAAGTCGAAATTTTGACTTTTCAAATCTCGAAATTTTGACTTTAACTTGAAATTTTGACTTTTCAAATCCCGAAATTTTGACTTAAACTTGAAATTTTGACTTTCTAAAATCTTGAAATTTCGACTTTTCAAAAACTTTTTTTTTTTTAAACTCGAAATGTCGACCTATCTTTTAACTCGAAATTTCGACTTATCTAAAACTCGAAATTTCAACTTATTTTAAACTCAAAATTTCGACTTTTTTAAAACTCGAAATTTCGACTTATTCTAAACTCGAAATTTCAACTTATTTTAAACTCAAAATTTCGACTTAATTAAAACTCGAAATTTCGACTTATTTTAAACTCGAAATTTCAACTTATTTTAAACTCAAAATTTCGACTTTTTTAAAACTCGAAATTTCGACTTATTTTAAACTCGAAATTTCAACTTATTTTAAACTCAAAATTTCGACTTTTTTACAACTCGAAATTTCGACTTATTTTAAACTCGAAATTACAACTTATTTTAATAAACACAAAATTTCGACTTTTTTTTTTAAATCGAAATTTCGACTTTGATCTCAAAATTTCGACTGTTGAAATCTCGAAATTTTTACTTTTTCTAAGTACTCTTAAAACTTTGATGTTAGTATTCAAACAGTTATTACAATTTTAGAAGGAGTCGACATGGACGCAAATTATTAAAGCGTCATTTACTTATTTTGGCAATTTATATTCAGAAACTGGTTTTGTTCTTAAGATATGGATTTGCATTTAATATTAAAGAAACTATTCGTAAAGAACATGCATGTTGACAGACCCCCCCTCCGCATATTCCATGTTTAGTTTCCACGACACTTCATAGGATCGTCAGACCTGAGGACATTTAGCATCACAGTTGCAAAGGCCTGTTTGGTATACCAATAGCAAGTCACTGACTTTGCCTTGTTTAAACAATGGTAAATCAAGTAGCCCAAAATGCCATGCATATTCAATTCAGAACGACCAATGAGCTACCCCAGTTTTCTAGTTTTGGAAGTTTGCATTCTTATAACACAACTATTAACCCTTGTCTTTATATATTAGACTGTTGAATAAAAGTATGTCGTAATATAGGTGTGTCGGAATAGCGGGGTTACATGATACACATATCTGAAGTCCAGACTTGAAATATGTACTTGAACGTGAAACATATTTTATTTATTCTTTGGCAAGAACAAGATTTTCTATCTAAAATAACCTCTTTAAAATGTTTTAGTTTATTAAAATGTGCTTATGAATCTTTTGTGGATAGTTGTCTCATTGGCAATCATACCACATCTTCTTTTTTATATTATGAAGTTTATGATGTAAATGACTCTCCGCCTCGTTGATATAAATGACTGTGAATGTGGTAATCGCAAACGTATAAATACTGAGGAAAAGTTTTAAAAAAGTCGAAATTTTGAGTTTAAAACAAGTCGAAATTTTGAGTTAAAAGAAGTCGAAATTTTGAGTTTAAAAGAAGTCGAAATTTCGAGTTTAGAAAAAGTCGAAATTTCGAGTTTAGAAAAAGTCGAAATTTCGAGTTTAAAAAAAATCGAAATTTTGAGTTTTAAAAAAGGTCGAAATTTCAAGATTATAGAAAGTCAAAATTTCAACATAAGAAAAGTTAAAATTTCGAGTTGAAGTCGAAATTTTGAGATTTGAAATGTCAAAATATCGACTTTGAAAAAAAAGTTCACTGCCAATTTTATTCTTTCTATGTCCCTAATACGCTTCCGTAATAACGTTTAAATACTTGCATAATCATTATTATCATTATCAAAGAAGATAAGAGTATAAAATACTATCGTTTTTTAGTCTTTAATTTGACGTTTTAATAATAGATATATTTTTTTCAATGATTTATGTGCGCGTTTAAAAAAAACATTAGCTCAGCTAATTTTATTTAAAAAAAACTATTATGCGCAATAAATACAGAGATTCTCCCTTTTCATAAAGTTTAAACCCGAAATGTGGTTTTCTGTAGATATAACGCACACGAGTAATGAATAGCTGCCTCTTATTTTTATTTGTATCGCACATGTAAACCCAAAGAGTCTGACAAATAAAGACCTCAGATTCAGAATTGATTCATACGATCGTAATAGAATGATTTACGAAGAATTTAAAGCATACATATAACTCAGATCTGTCTTTCAGTTAAGCAAAACAGTTTAAATTTACATAAATTTTGCAATCTACTGACTGTGCGGAATGAATTTCTGTTTTCTTTGCGTGTACAAATGTAGAATTTATTTTGGACACCAAAAATATGTTCTGCCGGTGGAATAATTCCCATCAAACAGTTCATGTACATTCTTACCTTTAGTCAGCAATTAAGTGTTCAGCTGAACTATCATTGATCGATATTGATCATTGGTAAATTGACTGCTAAAAAAATCTGAATTGTTTAAACTACTGATGGTTTTCGACCCAAAAAATAGACAAACGTTAGTTGTATTTAAAAAAAACTCTCTGAATGTTTGGTTCTCATTTCTCTTCAATTTTGTTCCTTATTTGCCTTTATTCATTACTTAAATATTCGAGAATAACTGGTGAGTCTTTTCGTGGAAATGACGTACACATTTTTACGTCTGTTTTCTTAGTACAAATGATAAACGAATATAAGGGGGAACAAATTAATGCAATTCCGTTTTTCTTTTAAAGAAATTCAACAAAATAACTTACCACCACGGATAATTATAGATGGTCGGCTTACAACTCTGCGTACATATTTAGGGTAGACATTTGGTCGGATATATCTTGCACCACTGTATCCACTTCCTCCGAGACGTATACGTAGACGATAGCTGTCGTCATCTACATCGAAGCGATCGTTGTCACCATAGTAACCATACTGGAGTCCAAAGGCAACGGCGACACACAACAAAATGATAAGTGCTTTGAGCATAGTCATCCTTGATCTAAAAAAAACACAACAATAGATGTATTATTTTTAATCAATCCAAGAAGAAACGACCCTGCTTTAAATTCTGCACCTCATGTTTGAACATGTAATAGTCAATGTTGTGTTTGATTAAGTGAAACTTTGATATCATCTGTTTCGTTATAAAATAATAACAAACTCATCGTACTATTTTTGTTTTGATAAATCGGATATTGTATTGCAAATAATTAGAGTGTTGGTGAGATTTACCAAATAGAGAAAAATGGACAAATACAAAAGAAAAAAAATAGAATATTCAGTCACTTAGATAAAAGAACAGAAATTAAAGGGTTTTAAAATCTCAGGAATAGAAAATAATGGGCAAAAACAAAAAAAATTAAGAGAGGAGAAAAATAACCTCCATAAAAAATACTAAAATTTGAATCCTTTTTATGTACTGTATTTTCTGCAAATAGATCTTCTATGGAAAAGGATATAAAATTTATACAAGTCTCACATTAACCTTACAATATAGATCAAAGCTTGAAACTGTTCATGCGTTTGTGATAAAAAAAAATCGTCACAACTTAGCAAATAGTACCTATTATAAACTTACTTTGTGTCAGTCGAAGCTATCAATGGCTTTTGTAATTTTCTGTGAAAATTAAGGTTTATATAGTTTTGTGTCAATCTGTGTGTTACTAATGTTACAGTCCGTAGACGTAAGTAGACATGATATTTGACACCTTTTGTGAAAGTTGTGTAATAATCTGGATTCTGATTGACATACATTATTTATTCTGTCTCACCACAAATAAAGAACTTCAATGTTTTTCTGGGTGGGATCTTCTTTATTTGTGTAGTACGACTTTGAACCAAACTAACGGGAATTTTATGATATTTTTCTTCAAATGATTGCTACGGAATTATATTTCTATTGAAATATGTATAAAAGGGTTGTTGGGTATACGTCGATGAGACAGCAACCCAATTAAACAAATATAAACAGGTGAGATTACAGTCTTCATCAAGAGATATTTGTTCAAAATATGTCTTTTTATATATGTGTGTGTTGGTGGCAATAAGTGAAATTAGACGTTAAGCATTAATAATAGACAAGAAGTAAGCGCCTAGGCATGAAGCTGTTGCCAGAAATTTTTAGTCTTATCCCGTATTAGAACAGAACTTACTCGTTGTTTTTGTTACATTGCTCTTCAATGGTTGAGCCAGTTTAAGATAGTCAAAAATAGACAGCTGATATTAAGTATTGTCAGTCACTTTGCCTTTCTGTCTGTTTTATTTGATATGTAAATTTTCTTAAATACCCATTTTGTTGGTTTATTATCATTTACGCAAGAGCAAATTTCTCGAATCTTTGCGGAATATACATCAAATCTGGGAAAACAAAGTTAATTTTGACAAAGATTAATTATGTATTTAATATAACTGCATCCATAGAAGCCTTACGTAAAAGATTTCGATGAAAGGTGTCGTATCAAAACTCTCATATTTTGAGAAATCATTGCTTCTGTCATTCATACCGTTTAGTACTATCTGTTAAATTGTTACTTGAATTTATACATGTGTCTTGTGTTTGTTGATAAAGTCATTGAATCGTTAATAATTTTTTTATTTAACTAGAAACTAGGTTTGTTTGGTTCTATAATTTTGTTTTTGTAATTTTGAATTGGAGAGATGCAAAAGACTGTGGCGTATACGTCGTCGAGTTTTCGATGATGTTTTCATTTTATACATAAATAGCGTGATGCACAAATCTGTGGCGTATTTCTATGAATTTTCCATTAGTGTTTCCTGTACATTGATAGGCACGATAAATCATGGTCTTACAATCTGATTGTTTGTTTTCATTCAGGACTAACTTTGCATGCTTGAATATTTTTTTTAAATTGGTTCTTTATTGTTGCATTTAAGTAGTTATTTTCAATGTCACTGGGTCTTTGGATTGTATGAAACTTGAGTGTATCCGATAGGGTAAGACACAATCGCTGACATACAAGTATTTGACCCAATGAATCACAACGTTTATAAACCTGAAATAAAAAAGCTGTCTTTCTTTCTTACTTAGTTTTTGGGGAGATGTTGTTATATGTAAAAAAAAACAAAAAAAAAAACAATTATTGCGTCGCCCTTACTTTTTGTTTTTGATCATATTGAGGAACAACTCATTCTTATTTCAAGGAGTTACTCTTTGAAAATGTAGTGCACCAGAAGTGGTATCGAATCAGTGGAAGTAATAAACGTATCGTATGATTCGTTCGCACAACAGGTATAACAAAAAACACAACTTATGTTCACCATATTCTCAATCTGATAACAGAAAATATCTGTATGAATGAATAATATCCATGTGAGTTATGTAAAATCGGGATTTCGGCGGTCAGTGTTGGAAAAATCGGAAACCATATGCACTAACTAACATCCACTAAGAAGAAAATGTATAAGATCGATATTAAGCCTGTAAAAGGCTCGTCTTATTCATACAAATTACATAATCTTAGCATCAGTAGTTTTAGTAGTTTTTATCATAGATTCAATTTTGACCAAATGTGAATGTTCCAGACGAGTTCAATTCTGAAGAGTACATTGCGCCACAAATGGAGCCTATCCCCACAAGATGCGGATCTTAGGTTTTGAAAAGTGATCCCCTGACTAAGTAACGTTTTGAGTTGGACATGTAAAATGTCTATGCAAAAACAATATAAGTAGGCCCATAAAGGGGACCAGATCATTCATATATAGATTTCTAATTTGACCAACCATATTAGATTGCTTCTTGCTTCCTGTGACAATTATTTCATGCCAATTCAAAACGAAAAAAAATAACGATTAGAATAATTCGTAGATTATGCAAGGTAAGTCAACCGCGGTGAGGGGCGGAAAATGTACACTGCCACAGGAAAACGATGGAGTGCTACTATATCTAAATGTCTGTTTGAAATATGTCACATTCGCTATCATATATTATACCATATTGCCTAATTATTATACTGTATTGATGTTAAGGTTGGTGTGTTTCTAGTTGTGCGACAACATGAGATCAGATGCCTTATTTCTATGATAATGTCATGACCGGAATTTGATCGTTTAAATATCATTGATATAGGTGGTCGTAATTTCATAGCAACTATAGGTTAAGTACTATGAGTGCGAGTATTCTTTCAAAGGTATAATGTTGTTTTTGTATGTTGGTTTGTACTTGTGCATACGTCCTACAACAATGATCACCTGCCACATAGCTATGTGACAAATGTAAAACAATTCAAAAGATAAAACTAATGGCATAGGTTATGTACAAAATAATAAATGAAAAACCAATGTTGCACAGGAACAAACGACAACCACTGAATTTTAGAATCCTGACTTGGTACAGGCACATACAGAATGTGATGGGGTTAAACTTTTTGAAGGCACCAACCCTCTCAATTGGACAGTCTTGATACAGTACAACATAAGAATAAACTATAAAATCAGTTTATTTCATCAGATGGGTACAAACAGACATACATCTTACAAAAAACCAAAGTGGACGTGGACGGCTACTTATACATGACCACAACAAAGACAATAAGTGTAGATCTGTGAGTATTCACAGTTACTGACAACAAGATCCTACAAAAACAAATTAAAAAAAATATGCATCTACTACTAAAATTTGATGACTTTCATATAATATTCCATGTTTGATCATACTTCAATCATACAAAATAAAACATGTTTTTTTCTCATATCTTATAAGTTAAATTGATAAGTACCTTTTAAAAGTACACTATATAAACAAATTAATCACTAACAAAACATATTCCCGATTGTCCCACAAAATTTCATAACTTTTTTTACCTGTAATTTCATAAAGTGGGACAATCGGGAAGACACCCTTAGTACAGACATTTTCTTATGTAGATAATGGTAGCTTAGACCTTTTATTATAGTAAGCTAAACCTCCGGGACTTCAACACAATTACAAAAATAACAAAAGAGATCAGATTATAATATAAAAAAGAAGATGTGGTATGATTGCCAATGAGACAACTATCCACAAAAGACCAAAATGACACAGACATTAACAACTATAGGTCACCGTACGGCCTTCAACAATGAGCAAAGCCCATACCGCATAGGAGGCACATACATAAATAATGTGGTGGGGTTAAACATGTTAGCGAGATCCAAACCACAACCCTCCCCCTAACCTGGGACAGTTGTATAACAGTACAACATAAGAACGAACTATAAAAATCAGTTGAAAAAGGCTTAACTCATCAGATGGACAAAAAATACAAGTGGACGTGGCCGGGTACTTATACATCCCGACACAAAAAGACACAATGAACAGATCTGAGAGTACTCGCAGCTATCTGAAAGGTAGTTCAAAGCCACTAACAACTAATAAAAAAAATCATGCCTCTAAGACTAAACTATCAATCCGTACACATCCAACATCACATGGATTTAGTGTAAAGACGTCATAAACAGCCCGAGAAAAACAGGACCTTGTGCAATGCCAAGTTACGGGTATCGACAGATTGTAGATCCATGAATATGTATATGTATATAACATACTAGTAATATTTAGTTGGCTTTTAATTTACTGATAACAAAATCAATATTTATACCAATAAAAACAATATTCAATGATCTTATTACAGTGTTGAATAGGTAACCTTTTAGACTAGGTTTATTTAAAGGAACGACAAGTTTACATGGATCATTTCTAAATTTCCGGGCACGGTTAACAACATTTCCGTAAAAATGAGGATGTGCTATCCCGTTTGAAATAAGTTTTCTACAGGTACAACCAAACTTTAAAACCAAATCTTTATATTTATGGAAAAATTTAGTAAAGGTTTTAAGTAATTTATGGTAACGATATTCCTGGTTTAATAATTTACCAGTAATAAATAGGTTGCGTTCGTTAAAATCAAAAACGTCACAACAGACACGGGCATAGCGAACAAGTTGTGAAATATAAACACCGTAAGATGGTGCTAAAGGAACATAACCATCTAAAAATGGAAAATTAACAATAGGGAACGAAAAATCGTCTCGTTTGTCGTAAATTTAAGTGTGGAAATTCCCGTTTAAAACCGAAATATCTAAATCCAGAAAAGGACAGTTATTATCGAATAAATTTGATTTATTTAAAGTAAGTTCCTTAGGGTAAATTTCAGCAGTATTTTGAGAAAGTTCTTGATTATTTAACGAAAAAATATCATCAAGATAACGGTAAGTGTTGTTGAATTTATCAATTAAATGCAATTTCGACGGGTCTTTACTGAGTTTAGTCATAAACTGTTATTCGTAACAGTACAAAAACAAGTCTGCTATTAAAAGGGCACAATTAGTGCCCGTAGGAATACCTACAACCTGTCAATAAACTTTGTTGCCGAAACGTACATAAATATTATCAAGGAGAAAATTAACAGCTTCAATCATCTCATCACACCTCCAGTAAGTATACCTAGCATATTTACCTTTCTCATTAGAGAAGAAGGCTTTCAATGAGTTGGAGCAAATATATCTACATTCAGCTTCACCAAACGACCATTTAATTGAATAAGAAAGTTTTGTTTAATAAGATAGTGTGGAAGTGAAGTGTAAAGAGTAGAAAAATCAAAACTTTTAACAGAATCAAAAGGACCATCAAAAGCACGTAATTTATCGAAAACATCCAAAGATTTTTTTTACACTCCAAAAAGGGTTTATACCACTATGTTCATATATTTTATTACAATAGATTATGATAAGCTCTTCAATAGTAGTTAATGAACTAGTTAAGAGCACTGAAAGATTAGTTGTAGAACACTTACTACAGGCCGAGATGAAACGATATTTAAATGTTTTTTGTGAAGTTTAGGTAGCCAATACATAGTAGGAACCTTTAAATATTCAGATATAAGGCTTTTGTAAGTGTACTCTCGGGTGTGTTATATTTAAAACATCCGATTGCATTACAGACTATGCCCATTTAAAAAGCAATAAAGTACACAATAGTTTAACTTTAAACATATTTTTAAAGGACTTGTGCGTATTCTCCTATAAGTCAGTTTTTTTTAGTTCAATACAAGTTCGCCGACACTCGAGAAATATATTTTTCATTCAACATTCCGATCCAGGAAGACACCTTTGTAAATAATCAATAATATTCGTTGATTTATTGTTCACAATAAAAGTCGAGGGTGACAAATAATGGCTAAGGTGTAAAAATGTTATTTTGTGTTATATGGTGTACTGTCCCCCAAAGTAATTTGTGTTTATCAATTACATGTGATGATCATGTATGTCATCAATTTTGACGAATTATGTTGTAGCACCACATCTATACAATTTGTTTTGATAAGGTTTTTTATGTACAGTTTGACATCTAATAAACAGAAGAATGCCTTACTTAAGACGATTTGATGCTTGACAAATAATAGATATGAGAAGATGTGGTATGAGTGCCAATGAGACAACTCTCCATCCAAGTCATAATTTGTAAATGTTAACTATTATAGGTTAGGGCCTCAGGGAAAATTAGTTCATTGTAACTAACTGAGTTTACCCTCTTTAAATAAAGAATTTATTATTATTATATTATAACTACTATCTTCAACACGGAGCCTTGGCTTACAAAGAACAGCAAGCTATAAAGGGTCCGAGAAATGACTAATATAAAAATCATCCAAACAGAAAAACCAACGGTTTATTATATAAAACAAAGACACAAAAACACTAATGCACAACATGGACAAACGGCAATTACTGAACATCAGGTTATATAAGCCTATATGATAAAAAAAAACATTTTATTTATGCATATTGTATAGACATATGTCTAATGTTAAAGTCTTTATGTTGAAGATGCCTTTTTGATGTTTGGGTTGCTTATTCATTAACCTGTTCTACACATTTTGTTTCAAACTGATGAACTGAAGTATTTATGAAATTATACCGTTGAGCACGATATACGATGAATTCATAAACCATTTGAAAAAACAAAATTTGGAGCAAAAGCAATAAGAATTGCACCAAAGACTTTAATCGATATTGTTCAAGGAAGAAGTAAAAGAATGTCTATCTTTTCAGACTCGAGACAATATGGAGCTTGACACATGTCTACTATTGGAGTCAAACATGAAGAACATTTATGTCTTTTTTGTTCGTGTTGTTTGTGTTGTCGTATAATTGAAGTATTATTCCATATCTATATCCTTCTGTTTATACTTATGAATTAAACTAGAAAGGAAGTTATAAATCGCTATTTAGAGCACGATACACAATGGATATAAAACATTTGAATAAAGTTAATAAACTGCGCCATACACTTAATTCGATATTGTTTAGTCAGGACATTGATTATATACTGTGATATATATGCAATCGTGCTTGTTTATAGTAGGAACAACAAAGAAGGAATATTTACTCATCAGTTTAATCATATTAAACAACAACATTATAAATAGTGAAACGGAGATTCCTGCTCCCGATCAGTAGCACTTTAATGGAAACCAGCTTTTCCTTTGGTGTTCTTTTTTCTTACGATGATGACATTATGTTTTCTTCAGTATCCTAAAAAATAATGATATGAATTATTGATCTATTTAAATATGACATTCGATAGCCAATCAGCCAACATTTGTATTTCAAGGAAATAGATAGAGACAGGCATCTTCGCTAGCCAAGGATTGTGGTCCAGTAAGCCTTGGCTAGCGAAAATGAGAGACAAATTAAAAAACTTTTATTTATTTATTATTATCATTGTTGACATTGAGAACAAAGTAGAAGTAAATTTCGCCATCTGTTATAAGATAAAACTTTTTAGTGAGATATGGAGCGAATATTAAGTAAATGTTGCATATAACTGACCAAAAGGACCAGTCTATATAAGTAAGAGACACAAATACTTAACATGCTAAGGAGAAAGAACGATTTCAGCCTACAAGCTGATTAGAAATACCAATAAACAAAAAATGCAAGCTAGATTTTGAATCAAAACATTCGTTTGAATGGCGAAAATATTTTTGTGGAGAATTGTTTGTTTCAATCGTTCTGTAATTCAAGTGTAAGTTTTAAAACATTAGTGCGATTATCTTCATTTAAACTTTCTATGGTAAAACTTTTGAACTACGTGAAAAGATCTATTATATTTAAAAGAAAACTTTAATCCATTCATTCAATTTATGTAAGTTTTTACTTCGAAATCATTGATATAATAAAGTTGAACGCAAACAATTTATGAAATATACTTTAAAAGTGTTGGATACCTCACTGCCATTTGAGATTAGGCAAAACACGTTTTCCTTTTTTAAGGAATTGAACAAGCAACTTACCACGGACGACATGTACAGATGGTCGCCTTACAACACTGCGTACAGCATATTTAGGGTAGACATTTGGTCTGATTACTCTCACACCACGTCCTCTTCCGCCGAGACGTTGACGAAGACCATAATAGTCATCATCTATATCAAAACGATCGTTACGATCGAAACGATCGTTATCACCATAGTAACCATATTGAAATCCAAAGGCAACGGCGACACACAACAAAATGATAAGTGCTTTAATCATGGCGATTTTAGATCTGAAATTTGAAGAAAAAAACATAAGAAATAAGATATCACAGTTAATTAAGCACGGAATATTAAAAAGTGGAAACAATTCAAGGTGACACGTCAGATACTAAATGTCTCTGATTTTGCTATAGTTCTGAGCATTATTATTTGTTTAGACATAGAAGGTGTCCTGAAACAATCAATAAATTGTTTTGATAGTGCAAAGAATGATTTTCACTGAATCGCCCGAAAGAATTTTTTTACAAACTAATTCTAGTTTAACTACATAAAATAAAAACAGTAGTTTTGATTTGGTACTAAATAAAAGCTTAATTCTACAATTATAGTTAAATTTAACCAGTTAGAAAATTTCTTAAACCATATTTAATATACAGTAGCTGGGATATTTCTATCAGTTATTAGTGACTAAATTCGAACATGCAATATTCTCTCAAGACTATTCAACTTACTTGCTATTTCAGTCTGGCTAACAGATTGCATTTACTCTGAAAATAAATGTTTATATAGCATTGTGTAAACCTATAGATAAATCATCCACCTTGTCCACCAGACGAGACAATGGTCACTTTTCGTGAAAAATTGCGTAATAATTTCAATTCTGATTGACATACATAATTAGTATGTCCTAACGCTAATCAGAGTCTGTTTGTTACAGTAGTCCCATTGTTATTGTTAAATACCTACATGTTGTACTACATACTAAATGTATGTTGTTGTTATTGGTTTTGGTAGGCGGCTTACTTATGTAGTAATTGCGCCTTTAATCTCAATGTATGTAAAATAAGGGGATAAGCTACCAATTTGTTAAATCATATGTTCCGAGAGGCAGGGTCTCTTTCCCCTGATTTCATTTCTCAATATATGACAGTTTTGCTTTCAACGTCATTCTAACTTAAACTCAAATTCATAGTATCATAGCTTGTGTGGACTTGAAGATGCATACAATATCATGGAATATTTAATAACATTTTAAACAATATATGCATACCTCAAAATGGATCAAAGCTGTAATTTTTATGATTTAGGGGGAACAAGTATTTGAATAATTGAGAATGTTATTCATAACTCAAACCAGAATTTTATCGGAAACCAAAAGTTATAATTGCCATTTCGAAACAAATCAGTTCATGATGGTCAGCGATTACCTTCGGTACAATCGATTACACAAAAAAAAAGAAGCATGCATACTTTTGATAACTGTATCAGAATTGTCTCCAATAACAATCAATAAAACTGAACACGAATTCTGATATTACGGAAGGAAGTTAAATCAATGACAAATATTTAAAATAAATTATTAATTCTAATAAATAATTAAATTTCAGTAATTTTGACCAATTTTATAATTTAATCGTTTAAATGAAACAGGTACTGGAAAATTGCTCTAATCTTCTTTTTTTACAGATCTTGTTTTGATGCTTTTACAGTGAAACGATGATATGCGAAAGTTTGGTTGAAATTGGTGCAGTAGTTTCAGAGGCCCATGTCCCAAGTCAGAAGCCTTTGGTTTTGGTTGACGTTGGTTCACGTCTTTCATATTTATTTCGTAGACTGTTTTGTTTATAAATTCGACCGTTTCTCCATTGAATCATTTCATATTTTTTCACATGTCATGGCCTTTTATAGCTGATTAAATACGGTATGGATTATTTTCGTTTTCCTAGGCCGTACGGTTTCCTTAAATTGTATACAAACGCTCA
Organism: Mytilus galloprovincialis; assembly: GCF_965363235.1. Classification (NCBI taxonomy): domain Eukaryota; kingdom Metazoa; phylum Mollusca; class Bivalvia; order Mytilida; family Mytilidae; genus Mytilus; species Mytilus galloprovincialis. Next base: position 48,854,721 of record NC_134840.1, on the reverse strand, counting down.
TTGAAATCTAAAACGTATACTCTTCTTCAAAAGACTAAATACTTGTATTTTTTTGTGTAAAAAGGGGGTAAGAGGGTGGTGCCATTGCATACAAATTCTTAAGTTTATAACAATGACAAAAGATAATTTAATTTCTTTTTTTTAAATGCTATTTTCCAGCATTTTTGTTTTTACTGAATATAATGACGTCTTTATACTAAAGAAATATACTGAAAACGTCTTGTTCATTAAGGTAGACACCTCTAACAGCCTTTTGTAACATTTAATAACATTTTAATTTAATGAATATAAGTAAAATTGATAAAAAAAATAAATAATTTAAAGCATTATTCTAATTTTAATAGATTTCAACAACTTATTGAAGTTATGATCCACAATTATCGAGAATATCGGCAGTTATAACCGAATTCTTATTGTTATTTTGTTTGATGGGGGAGAGCGGGGAAGGGGTTATGATTATAATGATTAAACACATACTAACATCTTATAAATCATTCCTGAAGTGTATTGATGTAATTATATGACAAGCTCCCGTTAGCATTATATATGTAATAGTTCAGTATTAAATACTCGAAAACAATTATTAAATAGCTCCCAGTGTATTTATTATTTTACATATATTTTACATATATTTGTATGAATATGATGTAATTTTAGTTCTGTCATACACTTTTCTGAAGTCGTAGCAAAGTGGTGTATCTTTTTTAAGACTTATAAAATAGTTCCTTCGTAAAGATCACCATTGTAACTTCAAACTAACTTCATTCATCAAAAACATTCAGCCTCAAACTAGGTATTTGTTATTTGTAACTTAAAACTAAAGTATTGTAATAAGTCAAACTTTCAACCATCCTGAAGCTAATGCATACTAATTGTTTCTATATCATGTTTATTTTACAAATGATCTGTCTAAATTTCACCTTTTAAACGTTCAGTAGTTACAATGTATACTACGACTCGATTATTTCTGACATTTAAAAATAACTCCTATAAGCTACCCCAATAGAATCGATTAATAAGTAGGACTGTACTTGTGGGAAGTTTTTGCAGGTAGGTTAAAAACAGTTTAAAGTTATTTTAACACACACAACAATAATTTGAAACTGTGCAATTATAAAGTTATAAACAAAGGTCGTGATTCACGGTGTATTTTTTCAAAAAGTATCACTAAATATCATATTAACTCAATTGATGAAATGTAGATTATAGCTATACTATAAATAACTAGAGGTATCTGAGGGGTATATAATTCGTCTGTTGACTAGATTAGTAACTGTATACTATACGTTTAAGAAGTGGAAACAGTGGGAAGGGATGGTTTCACACCATGCTTGTCTCGCGTATCTTGCACGGGGTTCACAACCTCAGAGTTCACACTGTTTTTATCTCGCTGATCTTGCACGCCCTTACAGTCGCATGCAAACATAATTAACACACACAAACACCTTTCGCCGCCACAATGTTTATAAAAGAATACTTCGTGTATTGCATCCTACATCCTTGTTTAATTCCTAGTACGAGAACAGTGGCGGAACTTTTTAAAAAGGGGGGCTCCCTACAGAGTAAAGGGGTGGTTCCAACTATATGCTCCAATTCAAATGCATTGATCGGCCAAAAAAGGGGGTTCCAAACCCGGAACCCCCCCCCCCTGGATCCGCCACTGGAGAAGGAAACACCTCCCGAAACGAAAGCTTGTTTTGTAAGCCATAGTAAGCCAAGGTGTCTGCACTATGCTAGGCGGGGTTTATGTAGAAGTTAGAAATAAAAGTACAGGTTCCAGTCCCGCTCGGGGAGGAAGTTAAGAATCAGATCTACTATAACATCGTTAGCAGGCGCGGATCCAGAGGGGGGGGGGGGGTTCCGGGGGTTGGAACCCCCCGTTTTTTTTGGACGATCAATACATTTGAATGGGGACATGTAATTGGAACCCCCCCCCCCCTTTTGTCCTGGGTTAGGAATCCCCCCCCTTTTTAAAATGGCTGGATCCGCCCCTGGTTAGGTAGGTTTTCTAGGCACTTTATACATATTCTAACGCCTGGTATTTCTTGACCATAAGAAATCCGATGGACAAGGTATAATTTGCAGTTGTCACTACACATAGGCATGCAGACTTATACAGCTTATACAGCTATATATATATATATACGTTAACGCTAATACAGAAAACTCAATTATTTTAAAATCTTTAACTTCCAATTATACTTTATTGAATTCGCTGTCGTGTACGGATAAGAAAGTGCTATTGTAATTAGTTTAAATGTCATAGCAGTTAGTATTTATCACCGATTCTACGGAAACACCTCTAGGGATAACAGTCAATAGACAGTTGGAGAAAATTGATTAACATTCTTCTTATCTCCATATCGATAATCTCGTTAAGAAGAATTGAAATGGAATATTAAATGGTTTGTTTTCTACAGGATGCCTGTAAAGTTTTTGGAAGGAGAAGATGGAAGCAAACTGAAGATATTGGAACATGAAGGATTCTATATCCCAACGTTTCCGTACCCAACACACGCTCAGGAATACGCAACACTGCCGACGTGGAAAGCTAGGGATGATGATTTACTCGTCTGTGCATACCCTAAATCAGGTTTGTACTGTGTTTGTAAATGCTCCACTTGTTACCCTTGTCGCCCGAGACACTGCATTATCCCTCATGCTTCTACAATAATGTAACACACATATATATATATTTATCGCTATTTTGTGCATTTTTCCTTTGATATTTTTTGGTAATAATTTTTCATATCATGCTACTCGCTTGATAGATTGGTAGTGCAAAGTGGGTCGACGGGGCAGGGTAGAAAATTGTTCTGCCGCTGGAGAATCAGTGGGATAAGGACGGACATTTTGCCTTGCAACCGCAACCAACATATCAATCAAAGCTGTTCCAAAGGTAATTCAAAGGACATCGTCACACTCCCACGTCACGAGGAATCAGATTAAGTGTTAATATAAATTAGATAAGCAATATGATTGAAATGCAGATCCTTTGTCAAGGCTATGCTTGTAAGCAAAGCTTAAACACAAGATCTGTATTTTAATCAGATTACATAATAAGTTAATAATTCTAAGTACAAATATTACAATATGCATATTTGCAGGAAACAGATCATTATACTTTAATAGTTAATGGGATTTGGAAACAATTTGTTGGCCTATATTCATATCCGTCTCCTATTTAAATTAGCCCATTTCGTTATTACGTAAAATAATGTGTTGTAATAGCTATGTATTGAATGTTACAAGCACGCAAGAGAAAACAATAGTCAATAAGTACCAAAGAAAACCCAATCAGATATATAGCAGACCATTATACAAGCACAATTATAGTTCAGTACGTGTTTACTCGACTTTTACTCGACCTGATGAACAATTATTAGTGATTAAATCGTTTGCTATTGAATTATAAAAGTACTGCCTATATTTTTTAGCATTTTATGCACTTTTTTCATTGCAACATGAAGCAAAATGAACATGTGGTCTTGTAGAAGATGGCTGTGTATTATGTTATTAAAATGCTACTAACGGAAATAACGGGCTTTGGGTTTCTATCTCACCACTAAGATAACTATAAATTAGACGTTTTGGTGTGGCTAAAAAATATGTTGATTCAGTAAACTTCTCTGCGTACGAAATCCTTTGTCAGAACTTTGCTCAGTCGTGAGCAGAACAAGTTCAATTGGTTCTTTTACGTATACATTTGTTTTAGATAAAAAAAAAAAAAAAAAAAAAAAAAAACTCTAAAAATACAAAAATAAAGGGTTTGCCAAACCTTTATAAGATCTTGTACGTAACTTTTTATAGATACAAATGTATAATTACATTGAAACTTATACATGTTATATATGGTAGTTACGCGCGACCGTTACGTGAACCGGTTAAAGTTTTCCTATGATATATGACTTCGCATTTCGTTTTGCATATTTTAAGTTATTACTCCCTTTTTTAAAATACAGCACAACGATAGTTAACAAAAGAAGTAAAATCAAAATATCAGAAAAAAATAGAATATTTAATTACAAATATAGCAGAGTCATACGGAATGTTATACGCACAGAACTTGATTTTGTAAAGATACGTATCTGTGGTATTCTTCATTACTCCGCCTTTTTCTGGTTTATACCCAGAGACACTGTTTTCTGATGTTGGAGTCCATTACTATTACTAAATTAAATACGATACGATACGCGTTACTAGGCAAATTATTCTTTCTCATTCCCATCTTTCTTTGCTATCCAAAGACTAATGGCTTATGGTCGTAAGCCTTGGCTAGCGAAGATGTCTTGTCCCATACCAGAGTATAAGTGTTTGTTAGAACGTAAATGGCCATACAAACTTCTACGTTACTTCTAATAGATTTCTTGTGAGTTTATACTGTCATTTTATACTATATGTAATTTAAATGATCTGATTGTAGGCACACATTGGTTATGGGAGGTAGTATCAATGTTAAAGCAACAGAAAGCGGAACGGATAGATGCCATAAAAGAATGGAACATGTTAGAAGGCATGGAGCAGGCTAATTTTGACAGTCTTCCTTCACCTAGAATTCTGAATACTCATATATATTTCCGTCATTTACCAAAAGACTTCAAGAATAGGAAATGTAAAATTTTGTACATGCTGAGAAATCCAAAAGATGTGGCCGTGTCATTTTACAACCATCATTCCAAGGTTTTAGAATATGAATATTCCGGCTCATGGGAACATTATTTTACAAGATATCTGAAGGGGGATGGTAAGTCTTTTCATGTCTCAATATGTATTTAAATACTGCATAGTCGTTGGGGACTGGTGTTTAACCTGGAAGTCCGATAAAATTACCAGGAAACTGTTTAGTCCATTAATGCTGAAAAACATCCACCGCAGCAGTTGCAAAAGATTTTTTTCTTTCGATGCATGATTTTTTTTTCTTTAAAATAAATTGAATACTATACATTTATTTCCCGTAGCTGAGGGAGATATGAAGATATGTTCATGCACCAAAGAAGATTCATATTTCACGAGGGCTGTGGCCGATGGAAATATGATTTTTCGAGCGTGAACAAATCTTCATATCTCTCGAAGCTAATGGAAATGAATGTTTTTTAGCACTACCTATGCTTTGTTTACTTACTGAATATAATATCTTAATGTATATACGTTTGTTTTCTTATCAACGTAATAGCTAAACACGGCATAAACATTGGTAAACAGTACGGATCACAGGTAAGTTAATGGTCTTTTTATTTTAAAGGGGCACTAGCTGTCAAAATCATGGTCACCGATTTGACTCAAATTTTCATATTTGATTTATAACAAATGTAAAACATTTATGCGAACTATCAAAGATCTAAAATAAACAGTTTACAGAGCATGGGGTAGATAATATATAGGTTCGTTTCGTGTGTATTTTAGTCCAGACGCCATCTAATTACCTATCGATTTGATCTCAGATGACCATACAAGCGTTAGCCTTTCAAAACGGCTATTCGACTCTTAGCTGATGAAAATGGAAAGTGCTCTCGCTTTGTAGATTAATTCATTTACTAGAATAGCCACGTGCATCAATCAGCAAATTTTACCACACACGTGAGGTCACACGCTATGAATTATTATCGTTTAACGTTGTTGTTTACTCCAGAAGATTCGACTATTTATAGATAAAGGTTACCTGTGTAAAATCTAATTGCTAAAATAGAGAGGACAAATCCGATACTCTACGGAATTGAAGGACATTTACTTGGTTTGGATTGTCCTAACCAACCAATAAACTTTGATTATTCACGTCTAGTAATATCTTCCAATCAGGAAGCAAGAAAAATTCACGCACTATCTGTCCATCGTTCAATTCTTAATTTTGACTCGAGAATAAGCGATGTAAACATAAATAAAGACATGACTAGATTAAACCAACACGTGCAATTGGATTTTATAGGTTTGTTTGATTTTATTTTATAGATTAAAAATAGATGTTTCTCATTGTTTTTAACCGTATAAGAATGATTTTATGTGCATCGAATTCGTATTCAAATGATTTACCGTAGTTTCACTTTCATTGTTGACATTCTTTTTCTTTAAATAACCAGTACACGTACAATGCATGCGTTGTCAATCTCTAGCTAGGGGTTAAATTGAAGTTCACATGAATACGGATTTAAAGAGGTCGACTCATTCACTTGGAAGTGAATTACTAATTATCAATGTTTCTTAGCGTAATTTGACAAAATTGAACCTTTTCGGCTGCAAAAAGCGATTTGTTATTTCACTATTTCACTTTCATTATTGATTGAACAGAAAAAAATCAAACTTTAGATTTTTTATATATCTCGTAGCTAGTGCCACTTTAACGCTGGAATAAATTTAGACACAGTTATGACTTTAAAAACGCTATTTAAATAAAAACCACTAAGTTCAAAACGGTATAACCGCGCGTAACGTCATACTACGAAGTCCCGATCTACAGAGGGGAATATGATGTTCAGAGGGGAATATGATACTCAGAGGGGAATATGTAGTTTTGTTCGACGTCACGTGTGATAGTTTCAACCAATCAAATGCTGATTTCACTATCAAAATCAACATGCAGTGGAATAATAGAAAAAGTTCCCCCTTTCCTAACGCAATATTAATTAAGTTGACGTCATAGGTCAAGTTGACGTCATAGGACAACCCATGATCGGTACAATTTATCAAATACAGTTTGGTCCAAGTCGGAGAATACAAAAATAAGAAGATGTGGTATGATTGACAATTAGACAAACCTCTACCAGTGACTATTTCATTCACAAATTGTATATGTTTGTAATGTCTCAAATGAACGAAAGCTAGATATATGTTTAACTGGCATACAATTGCGACACTATTTGTTTTCTTCAGTTGATTATGGTTCCTGGTTTGAGTACACCTTAGACTGGGAACGAGTGATGGAGGATAACCCTGAGTATCCGATACATACACTACACTACGAATCCATGAAACAGGTATGATATATGTATATGTTAGAAATCATAATAGAATCTAATACCTCAGGGTGCGGGATTTTCTTGCTGCGTTGAAGACCTTTGGTGGCCTTCTACTGGTTTCTGTCCTATGGTCGGGTTGTTGTCTCTTTGACACATTCCCTGTTTCCATTCTCAATTTTATTAACATCTCATAAATTCATGCTTTCGTCTCATACTTCCAAAATAGCTACAAGACAACGGAATAAGACCAGACAGCTCTTATTCAGGGATAACAAGAGAATGGAAAGTCATTTCCCGTAATACATAGACATTGTAGTTAGCCGAGACCCAGTGAGAGGTTTTCTTTCTTCGGTATAACGCGTTATTTCTAAGAGTTATATCCACATACAAACTTTCGGACGTAATTTCAAAGCCCTTTGACAAGAATACGCCTGTAATGTTATCACACTATGTTTGATTCAGAATGAATTTGCTTAATAAAGTTTAGTACTCCACCGACCCTATAGGAAACAGATGTAGCTAGATATGTGACATCCCGGATTTAAAATTGAATGAGACTCGATCATCCATTTCACTCAACTTAAACTATTCATTTATATAACATCATTTATATATATTTGCCTTTAGAATAACAAAAATCGAAGTGACTATGAAGAAGCTGATCATGTGTGAAGACGATCATGCACTAGTTTATAAATAAGACACATGTTACATGTTTTCTACTTGTAGCTGTTTATTGCATGATTCTACGTGTGGGATATTGTTAATATTATTTTATTTCTTACATAATATGTAATATCTGAATATTTGGTTGAATTTTGAGTACATTATCAGGGGCGTAGCTAGAAAGAAACGATGTGGAAGCAACTACCAAGAAAATTTTTTGGGACCCTATGCAGAAATTATTTTTTTTTTCGGTTTTCGGTCATAGGACGGTTAAAAGAGGAGCTATATGTAGATAAAAATGTATGAATGTAAAACTATTAATAAATCTTCTGAATATAGTTATACATAAACAACACATATTTGTGATACAGAATTTACTCAAAATTGTCCAAAATCTGCTCTTCGGGTCTGGGCAGAAACAAACTTCTCTATTACTTTGTCAACATTCACACTGAAATCCCGATGAATATGCAGTAATGCTATGTAACTTTCGTTGTTCATTGTTGATCGTACATTTGTTTTCAATTACATACGTAGTACCGTGACTGATAGTTCTCAGGGCCATCGTGGTATGGTAGCACTCGCGAGATGTTATAAACCAGCGTACGTGTTCGGCATCGAGCGACCTCCTAATTGAATTCGTCAAAATTACATGCAAGGTCAGTTTCGTATGTTTCAGACAATATTGAGATTTGTTCGTTTGTGATATTTCCTACAACACGATGAAGCAGATACAGCACAAAGAAGCGATTTTCTGATAACTTGACGCGACTCCACTCTCCAGTTGCCTTATCATATGTTCTATGAACGCAAAAAATAATGAGACTTTCAAATACTGTTTTGGCGTGGTTGCAAGGTGATTGGCTCCGGTAGTCTGTCAACCACATCGCCTCGGCATATTTTCAACGATATCGAAGGGATCTGATAGTTCGAATGCCGATTGGTACATCTCATTCCAAACTGATGAACTGTACACTGTAAAATGTGCTCCAAAACTACAAATCTAAGACTGAGTATTACAAATTCAAAAGTAAAAATCTTGTAAAAGATACAAGTAACCTTCCGATTTTGTCATAATCTCCAAAAAAAAAATTATTTTGAAACCAAATGTCGTTATTTAATGATATTTCATCAATTAAAAAAAGTGACAACATAGGTGTTTCCTTTAACATTCAATTTATAAATTTTTATTTTGCCATTTCTTTTTTTGCATGCCGAATCAATGTGCACGCAACTTCGGAGCTACGATCTTTTTCTGAATGAACAGCTTCATCAACACTTGTAACTAGGTTGTCAAACTAATATCCGGGATAGACGGAAAAGACACCAACAGTCTCCGATTCCGATTGACCAACTAATCTCTCTTCTGCTTTTTTTTTTCTTTTTGTGAAAATGACGTGGATGCACGTGCTGTCGTGCCTCCGGGTAGCTACGCCCCTGATTATTTCAAAACTAACCGTCTGTCGACAAAAAATCGAGTGCATGACAGTCAAGTTTAGTTACATCAATCTCTACAAAATAAGATTACACCGGGTAACAGTACAAAACAAATTTGGGCACATCAAATGTTTTCATCTGAACTGATTTATTTTATATCCCGCCACAAAGTGACAATAGACAACTTACTGGATCTGAGTAGATGATAACGTTTTAACTCGACTTTTATCGGTGTTAGTATCCTTAATTAATTGAAGCAGTTTTGCCATAGTAGTGTTTCTGTCTTTTATCTTTAAACTTATAATAGACAGCAGCTGTTTATCAAAATGCCTGTAAGCACTAGTGCGAAGTAAAATTATACATTATATAGTATAAAGCATTGGTTGTAGCTGATTCAACTACCATTTCGGACAAAGGAAGATAACTCCAATTATGACATCATTGATATTTTTAGAACATATATTATATTCCTGTACCTTGAACAAGTTATGCTATTTTCTTGACAAGTATAACATCACCCTGTAACTTGAATATCTGAGTATATATTACATTGATAAATTTCTGGAAATTTTCATGGATAGGATGTTTAGAATGTTATGATACGTGGACTATATATTATTTTGTGTATGGATCTGTATGATTATCTCTAAAGTAGTGATCAACCTTGGAAGAGTTAGATATTAATTCAGTACCATAGGGTTTTGTTTGCATTGTCTTTACCCCAAAACAGAGCGGAGTTGAAAGATTTTTTTAGAACGAATTTTAATAAAGATTTTTTTTTTATATCAACATGGCAAATCTTTCCAAGATGAGCAATTCCGACTCTGGAACTCTTGATATAACGTATGTTTTTATTTTTTGCAGAACAGTTTAAATGAAATAAAACGAATTGCAAAATTCCTGGAAATTGAAGTCACTGATGATTTGGTTCGGGAAATTGATGATTTGTGTTCATTTGAGAAGATGAAAAAAGAGAAAAATAAACATGAAGATGTGAATGAATGGAAAGATAAAGAGCCTGGAATGTATCGTAAAGGTAGGGAAGTGTTGTAATATTTTGTTCTATGTCACATTTCTGTATAAAAATGATACATAATTGGATAAGATTAAAAAACGATTTGGTGATATACAACAGTGAGACAGTAACATAAAGACAAAATCAAAACAAAAAGACTTACACAGGGCATATATACAAGATGTAAATAAATTAAACAGAAACAATCGAGGACCTGCATTATTCTTGGTTCACCAATGAGATTTCCACACAACGAAATTCATCCTGTTGAAAGCATACAGTCTGCAAAGCACGTGTATATGACCAAAATGTAAAGTTGTAAATTGACCAACATATGTATCTGAAAGACATCGGTCTGTACAGGAAATTAATAAAGCCACAAATTTGCTCAAGTATTCATTTGCATTCAGGAACAGTATAACTCCTTTTTAAATTTTCGATTTCGGCAGAAATGAATAAGGTGTTATTAATGCATTAAACAGTCTTAATAATCATAAGGTGATGCATGTATAACACTGTCCAACTCGTATGAAAGCTAATGAAGACAAAATATGAATATGACTATGCGGTATGGGCAAAGGCCCATACCGCATAGTCAGCGACAAAAAGGCCCCGAAGTTACAGATGTAACACATTCAAACGAGAAAACCGGCCGTCTATGTGCACATAAATGAATGAACAACCGAAATGTAATGCATGAATGATACAGTCTTACACATAGCATTCAATGAGTTGATGTATGCAATTGTAAAATATCTTAAACTTTATCGAACCTTTGTGTCATACTTTGTTAGACATTTCATCAGTTTATACTTCTTTGTAAAAAGGAGAATTTAACAACGAAAATTACCCACTCAGCAAGCTATAAAAGCCACTGTCATGACGAACGAGAAAACCAACGGGCTGATAATAATAATACTGTATTCTAAAAGCAATAGAGCTTATAAGATACATACACATAGTAATAATAATTTTACATTTACCAATATAATAATTTTTACAAGAGTTACATAATATATATAAATATAGGGGTGTACATGAAATAAAATATAATACATTTAATTTAATAATAAACAAAATACGAAATACGAGCGGAGAATTATAATTATAATAAAGTGAGAACAAATATATACTTTGTAATGCAATTACATTCCATTTTTTTCGCTGATTTGCTTTGTTATTGTTTACTGTTTATATAAACACAGATAATAAAATTTACAATTTAATTTGGTTGAAATATCTAGCCAATTTCCAAACAGAAATTATCTCTTGAGAAAATGAAAACACAACAAAAATACGTAAGGAATGACTGTAATATTTTTTTTCTGTCTATGAAGAAATAACATAAAAAATGTGGTGCACACCAAATAACGCGCGTAGGTGCAGCACATTTTTTTTTTTATGTTATTTCGAATAGACTGACAAAATATTACAGTCATTTCTTATAATTTAATTCTAAATTCAGTTTTAAACCGGCGTAAATCATGAAAAAACATTGATGAAATTATGTCTATGATATGATAAACAAAACGACGTCAGCCAATTCCAATCAAAAGACTCGTAACATCCAAAATTAAGTTATAACCAAATAAACAAACAAACCTGTGACAATTCTGCCTCTATTGGTATTAAGTTGTTTAAAATCAATTTAAAATGATATGTATGCTTGTACCATTTCTTCACGTTTCACCCTTTTCTTCATATATGTTATTTTATTTCAGGACAAGTTGGTGATTGGAAGAACTGGTTCACTGTCGCACAAGACGACTTATTTGACAAGTTCTATAAAGAAAAAATGTCAAAATCAAAAGTCAAAATGCAATTCAGTGTTTAAAATAATGAAGGAAATATTAAAGAAATCCAGAATTTAACAATCAACGTTTTCAAAGGATGAGGGAAACAATGTTTGAATATATATGGTGCTAAGGAAATAATTGTTTATACACATTATGTTCAATTATAACCAGTCAATTTTTCTGTTATTTGTTAAAATATAATACATGATATCGTTTATTTTTATTTTTATACACAGTAATTTTCATTGATTTTATGTCTGAATATATAAACACACATCATGCATTCGATATTTAAACACAGGTCAACCAGTTATTTTTTTATCAATAGTCAGTCATCGTAACTATAATGACAGCACTATATATAACTAAGAAGATGTGCCAATGAGACTATTCTCAATCCAAGTCATTTGTGTAAAATGTAGACAATAACTATAGGTGATAGAACAGTCTTCAACAAAGAGCCTTGGCTAACACCGAACAGCAAGCTATAAAGGGCCCAGCTAATGACTAGTGTAAAACAATTCAAACAGGAAAACCAACTATAGACTGATAGATTCTTAATAAGAGACTTTTCATTAAAATGTTGAAACACAATTATGTTGTACATTAACGAGACTATAACGCACAAATGAAAGTACTATTATACACTTGAGTAAAACTAAAGTTTTGTTCTGACACAGGACTTGTAAGCATTGGCTCGGAAGTAATCATGTACAGTGGACAACCTATATGTGTGATCATTAAAATAAGGACATGATGTAGGCAATCATAGTTCAAATGAAGTTGATGAAAGAAATTATCATAGGCAATCGCCAAGCCTTAAAAAATGAGAAAAACTTTTACTCCGACATGAAAAATACGAAACAATCCGAAACTGAGAAAAATGACGACCTGTTTGTCTCAGAATTGACAAGTAATAATCAAAGATACCTTCTGCATATGAATATAAAAAAGAAGATGTGGTATGAGGCCAATGAGACAACTGTTCACAAGAGACTAAAATGACACAGACATTAACAACTATAGGTCACCGTACGGCCTTCAACAATGAGTAAAACCCATACCGCATAGTCAGCTATAAAAGGCCCCGATATGACAATGTAAAACAATTCAAAGGAGAAAACTAACGGCCTTATTTATATAAAAAAATAAACGAAAACAAATATGTAACACACAAACAAACGACAACCACTGAATTACAGGCTCCTGATTATGGACAGGCACACACATAAATAATTTTAGCGGGTTCCGAACGCTCTCCCTAACCTGGGACAGTGGTATAACAGAACAACATAAGACCGAACTATAAAAATCAGTTAAAAAAGGCTTAACTCATCAGATGGACAAAAAAACAAGTGGACGTGGCCGAGTACTTGTACATCCCGACAACAAAAAGATACTAGGAACAGATCTGAGAGTACTCGCAGTTATCTGACAGCTAGTCCAAAGCCAATAACAACTAATAAAAAAATCGTGCATCTAAGACTAATGAAGTATATTTGAGTATGGTAAAATAAGGTACACATAAATTCAGTATAGATGCTGTCCATACTTTTCGACACGATAAAATATCGTTCAGACTGTTGATGACGTTGTATTCCGGTACGCTTTGAACTATCCGCAATGTCTCGAGTATGAGTTGACCTACGCTAAATTTGTGCTTTCTTTTTATGTCTCTTTTTTGTATAGCTACTAACGTTTCTATGAATTTATACATCCCTGTCCTCCAAGTGTGTTGGTCTTGTGCGTTACTGATGAAGGTAAATACACAAACAGTTTGTTTACTATAGCAACATGCGATGCCACTGCTGACGAATGATTAGTCCCTTGTGATATACTCATCCGATTAGTATGTGATTCGGTACAGACATGATTTAGAATAAAACATAAGATTCCAACTTCTTTAGACAAAGATGACCTTCGCTGAATTTTTTTTGGTAATTTTTGTACATATACTATAGCTCCAATCGTTTCTACGTATTCATACATCCCTGGCTTGTTTTGAGTTTGAGCGTTACTGATGAAACTTTAACATTGAACAGTGGTTTAACATCACACATCAGAGAAGCTTTAAACGTCTGTTGTAAACGGCTCGACTCATCAGATTGGAACAAAGCACAACTACCAATAAGACACAAGGCGCAAAGTACAGAACTACAAGAACTCGCACTAAATAACAGTTTAAAAATGTTTCCCAAACTAAAATATCAATCATAACACAACCAATGCATTAACTGTAAAGACGTTTAAAATAGTTTGAGAAAAACATGACATATTCTCATGCCAATATATATATATTCACAATGACAGGATGTAGGACCGTAAGTGTTAATTACCGTTTTGCAAAAATTTATTTGTTATGTTTTAATTTATTAAATCAATATTAGTACCAATAAAAAAATAATCAAAAGATATTAGAACAGTGTGTTTTGTCTGTTTGGGTTGCATCAATCTTAGCTTTAGTTTAATTACATCATGTGCAAATGGGAAATTGACGGACACAATGTAGCATTCAATTTATGCTATCAACCAAAAATCGCTTCATGTATTCCAACAAAGGTACCTATAATACATCCTTTTCTTTTTGGTTTTTGGGTTACGCATTCCAGATTAGATCTTCTGACGCACAAGTTTTATAATGTGGTATCTTTGTTATCTAGCACAGGGTCTATATCGCTGCAAGTGGTCATTTATTCACCGCGGGTATCTTCAGCTCACTAGTGAGTGCTTTGGTACTAAAATGATTTATTACGTTTAGAAATTATTATGGAACTAAGATCTTAACTCACATGTGCACAATTGAGTGACAATTCTAGTAGTGGATATGTATCTGACAAGTTTTACGCAGTTCTGAGTACTAGCTGGATCTAATATTGTCTGAAAATAATTTTGTAGAATATCTAAAAGCAGTATAACCCTTTCTCTCCATTAAAACAATATCAATGGATTGATCAAATTCAATCGATCAAGCTCATGATAAAATGAAATAATTTAATTGATCCATTCAATGATTTATCTGCCTTCATCGTTAAGTCTAAAACGATCAATAAGGGATTACGTTAATTTCATTTAGAATCAGTTTGTGTTATTGGTAAATAAAAAAGAATATTAGGCTTGAAATGCCTCTTACGGATCTAACAGATTCTGATGGAAACCATTTTAAGGTGTTAGAGGTTGATGGATATTATTTGCCTAATTTCGGTTATGATAGTCAGGAGAGTGACTTCCTGAAAAGGGTTGATCACTGGCATGCCAGAGATGACGATATTATGATCTGTAACTACCCGAAATCAGGTAGGATTCTAACAAATCACTTTTACTTTAAAAGTAACATAGCCATGCTATTGAATCAGAGAGTTGAAATTAACAGGAAAGCATTATTCGGTACTATCATTTAGAAAAATATAAGGATTCAAATAAAAACACAACACAATCATTGAAAAATATCAATACTTGAATTGTGTATTTTTGACATTTAATTTCATTTCTCAGTTGTTAGTCATTTTACTGTTGTTCAAAAAACACAATTATTAAAAGTGTCCACGGGTTGTGGAAAGGGAATTTCCGCTTGAAGGCTTAGACAATAGCACTCTATATCACTGACAGTTTTGTTGCAGACAAAATAGCATGTTTAAAAAAAATACCGCTGCATTTAAAAGACCGAATTTGAGGGAAACGTTTGAAAGAGCATTTATCAGAATTATCCTAGCAAGAGAAGATATATGATTACATTATATGAACACGGGATTGTATGTTCATACGAAGTTCTCATAATTGCGTATAAAACATTTTTAAATTATATCATTTTTCATTGCTGTCTATGTCTAACCCCCAGGAACACATTGGATCTGGGAAATAGTACAGATGTTATACAGACAACAAGCTGAGTTTGTTAATGTCACTAAGGATGATTGGATGATTGAATGTATCACCAAGGAAAAGTTTGACGGTCCTACCTCGCCTAGGATACTTAACTCTCATCTTTATCACTCGATGTTACCTAAAGATTTTCTAAGAAGAAAATGTAAAATTATTTATACAATACGAAACCCAAAAGACGTGGCTGTGTCATTTTATCATCACCATAGAAACATATTAATGTATGAATATGCTGGATCTTGGAACTCCTACATAGAAAGGTTTTTGAAAGGAGAAAGTAGGATATTATTTTTACAAAAGTTTCTTTTCCCATTCTAAATGATGTGTGGCCTTATTATGTGATGAAGCATTTGAAATAAAAATAAGATGAACATTATCTATTTTACATGTATACTTGTTTGATGAAATTTACATAGTTTAAGACATTTAACACAAAAGAAATGTTGCAAAGATTTTATAATAATAAATTTACAAATATGTGCTTATTAAGCTACAAACGATAAAAACGCAAAGGCGTAAAAACTCAAACAAATACAATATATAAATGGCGATTCACTGACTTCCTGTAATATTTGCGTCACTTGTATTCTTTGATTCGTTCACAAAGATACACAAGACCAAAACTTTCGACCTCAATCTTTTATTTTCTTTTGTTTGTTCTTCTAATATTTTATCTTGTTAATTTGCTTGTTGCGTCTTTAATTACGTCTTCATTTATTTTATTGTGATAGAAAGAGGCTTTGATTGAATCATTGGTTGCTTGCAGTCAGCTTACTGACTCCCAGTGTCAAATACTTCCTACATTTTTTAGGACGACGCGTAAATATTAACTATCTTTACAGTAGCTGTAACTTATTAGTTAGGTAGAGTTTAGAGGCAAGACATCGAAAATTAAATCATGTTTGTACAGGAAAACAATTTTAACTAAGAAGACGAACTACTTCATACATCAAAGATATTATTAGTATTTGTTCTTGCAGAGGAAAAACACATGACTCGTAACGGTCCATGTTTCATTTTTGTTCAGCATTTCGTTTAGCATGTCTATATAATTAAAGTTTCAACACGTGAATTTCGCTTTACTCTTACAGTTGATTATAAGTCTTGGTTTGATTATGTACGTGATTGGTGCAAAGTTTTGGAGGAAAACAAAGACTATCCTATACATGTGATAAATTATGAAGATATGCATACGGTATATACTTTGTTGTATAAGTTTATGGTTCATGCATGTGAATTTTTTAGATTTTTTATTATTATAATACAGTTGAACATGAGCAACACCGAAAAGAGCCTTCTAGCTTTAAAGGGATTTTTCAACATGGCTCAGTGGGATTGAATTTGATTTTTTTTATTGTTCGCATATAACTGTATTTACTTTTCCCTTTTTGAGTTGAACATTAACACGTTTCGAAAACAATATATGCGATTTACGCATAGAATTGATTGAATTCGCTGTTATAGATTGCAATTAACTACGAAGCCACCTTATAATATGTCATAATCTGAAACTACGTATCAATTTACACATACTTCATACATCGTCGATCTAAATGTTACAATAAATGTATAATTCGTTTTAATTTAACATTACTAAACTTTATTTTTATACAGAATAACATAAAGGAAATAAAAAGATTGACAGAATTTTTGTGTATAAAATGTGAGGATCAATTAATTGGTGAAATAGGAACAAAATGTCAAATAGAAAACATGAAGAGAGAGAAAATACAAAACAATGAGGATTGGAGAGATAACACGGCAGGAATGTATAGGGAAGGTACGTTAATAGAGAAAAAAACTAGAGGAAATTAAAAACAACCGTTTGGCCTCAGGATGTATAGAGCTCGGGGGTATCTAAAAAGAACGTTTTCCTGGTTACATTGCACCAAATGTTTTGCATTTTTAAAATGATCAAACATCAATCCCATACTTGCTTCCTTAAAACTGATTTCAAAAATGTTGATGCATTTTATGTATAGTCATAGCTTAGCACATATGTAAATGAACCTAAATTAGTTATAATATTATTTAGTAATAATCATTTATTTTTAAAGAGCATTCAAACCATGGATTCAAAAGCTAAATACATCTTTAATTAAAGTAACAAATTATTTTGTCAAATTGATCTTCCATTATTATATGCTGATCAAATTTATAGAAAATAAGCTACCGTGATAGGCTCAATAAATCATTAAAATTAAATGTGATTTCCGAAATGTTTTAGTCTTTTCTATCCCTTTTGAAAAGCATTTTGTAAAGGATAACACAAATACTGTGTCATTTTGACTTAATTTTAGAGGTTTTACGGTCACAATCACGGTTTGTCCGATAGATACACGTCTGATTTGTAAATTTGCCAATTGTGTCCTATTTTTGATTGTGAAAATTACTGAGTGAAGATTGGCAGGATTCGGGATGCATGCATCAAGTTGTAGAAGACGCTAACTCTGTAGAGGCTACCATCCTTATTTCTTAAGGATTTTAACTGTTTTCAAGCCTTGTAAAAAAATCATATTTCAAGACAATATATGGTTATTCTTTATTCGATATACTTCGGAATCGTACCCTTGATCTACACCAGGAACATCCTAGGCCAAAAACCCCTATTGCAAGATATACTTATACCGAGTCACGTCGAGAGTCAAACAATCAAAAGGAATATGATATCTCTGAGAAAAATAGGGGAAGAGCCGTGGTGTAGTGGTTAGCGCATCGGACTACTAACACAAAGGTTCCTGGTTCGAACCCGGTTGTTTTGTATTTATTATAATTGTTTTGTGTATTTTTCAGGAAAAGTAGGAGGATGGAAGAATGTTTTCACGGTAACACAGAATGAATTGTTTGACGAGGTGTATGACAAGAAGATGGCAGGTGTAGATTTTAATTTATGATAAAAAGACAATAAATCGTTAAAGTGTTTCCAAGTAGTCCGTACTATATCTTTTGATAGTTTTGTAAATTTGTTATCTGAATTTTAAACTGGGGACATTAAGATATAAAAAGGAGTATATTTTAAATCCTAGAAATGTTGTTTTTTATTGCCTGCTCGCTTTAAATGTTTAGCTATGTGAATTAAAGGAATTCAAGACTGTCGTCGTTTATTTGTAGTGAATGCAATATCATGAAAATGTACTTTTTACACAAGACAATTCAATTTATTTGAATGTGTGAAAGAATTTTCATCCCCTGAAGCGTAGCGCATATTTAAGAAATGCATTAACAACTTGTTACAAAACAGTTAAAATACACAACTACACAAACTGACATATTATTAACATGTGTGTTACATAAAGCGTCTGTTTGTATACCGAATCGGATCATTTAAACGTAAGTTATTACACTGTTTTATTATTTGATATTACCTCTATTTTGCTTACTTTTTATTCAACTAAAAGATTTGTTTTTGTTTTATTTTGTCTTATTGATGATCAACTTCTTGAGCACAATGCACGGATGAGAAAAAAATGTTTGAAATATTCAAGCAAAAGTTGCATTTTTTTGGTATCATAGATATTGTAAGTATTTACAATCATTTTCACAACAGCGTAGACAAGACAATTTTTTGGCTCGTGCAGGTTATCGATTGACTGGGTCAGATTAGGTGAACGTTCGTCTGTAACACTCACTTGTCATATCGTACGTGTTATAGACATTAAAACTGTGGGTTCTGAACGCTTAAATAAAATAATACGAATAACTAGCAGAGGACTAAACCATTATATGATGATTTAAATTTAAACATTCTTTTTTTTTCTCGTGCACCTGCATGTACTTTACTCTTTTGATATATTTAAATCCGCACTGGATGCTGGCCTGGGTAAGCGTAAAATCACTGTTATCGATAGTCGATGACAACAATATTAAACTTTGAGGAAAATTCAAAACGCAAAGTCCCTAGTCAAATGGCAAAATCAAAAGATAAAACACATCAAACGAATGGACAACAACTGTCATATTCCTGACTTGGTACAGGCATTTTCTAATGCAGAAAATGGTGGATCGAACCTGGTTTTATTGCTAGCTAAACCTATCGCTTTTATGACAGTCGCATCAAATTTCATTATATTGACAACGATGTATGAACAAAACAAACAGACATATTATGTAAAAAAGTCAAATACAGGAGTACAGCAGTCAACATTGTGTTATAATCTTAATCAGTTAAAAAAAAACAAACAAATATGTAACTCAAAAGCACAAATATGTAACAAAGAAGCACAGAATGGCATATAGACCATTTTGATCAGATCTTTATAGATATTTATTTTCCACCACTAGTTGTGTTTACCTCATTATGATAATTTTGCAGGCCGTATTCTACTGTGAAACGAATGATAAGCACAATGAAATGCATGATTTTAGAAAGGTGGTTTAATATTTCGTTCTTTATAACGATTGTTATAAGAGTTTTATATCTAATCTAAAGATGAGACGGAATATGTTTTTATCGTTCTTTTGAATGTTAATGCCAAAAGAAGGAGGACGATATTTGTGTGTGTTTGTGTGTGATAGTATACAAATTCGCTGTAAATTTTAAATATTTTTGCAGATAATAAAAAAAAGATTGTTTTGTCATATTAAAAAGTAAAATCACCAAAATACTGAACTCCGAGGAAAATTCAATCGGAAAGTACCTAATCAAATGTCAAAATCAAATGACAAAACACATCAAACGAATGGACAACAAAGACATTGTTCAGGGTTTTTTTCTCCTGGATCAATAACAAATAAGTCGTCGAAAGAGAATTAAACATCATTATCATTATTGCAAGTATCAGATATCACGAAACGAATGGGATACCGTTGCGTCGAAAATAAGGATGAACAGTACAGACACATTAGATAAATCGTTTAAAGGGACATGTCAGTGTATAAAAACCGTATTAATAATACAAAAATTAAAGGTTACCCATTATAGCCTCAACTGATATGATTATTCGATCGTCTTCAAACATTAACCTACAACAATAATGATACACAACTTGATTCCCAAAATAATTACAGCTTATATAATATATACAACGTTTGACAAATTTATTATGCATGCACTATATCACATAAACATATAATAACATATATTGTCATACATTGTACCATCTCTGCCCTCATATATTGCTACATGTAGTACATTTATTCAGTTGAACTTAACAACATTACAAGTAAACCATGATTTATTATAGTGTGCAGAAAATTAAAAATACAACTTTTAGCATAAAACTGAGGAGTTGTAGTATGATTTCTAATTAGACAACTATCTACCAGAGTAAAAACGAAGAAGGAAGTAAGCAATTAATAAAACGGCACCATACGGCCTCCGAAAATGAGAAAACCTATACCGTATAGTCAGCCATACACGGCATAGAGATGAAAACCGTGAAACAATTCAACATGAAAACTAACGTCATAATTGATAACAAATAAAGGCAACACTAGTAAACCGGTGTTCAAATTTCATAAATCGATCAAGTCTTAGAGACAAAAAAATCAAGATTACCAACTAAAACCGAGGAAAACGTGTCAACTATAAGAGGAAAACAAAAGAACAACGGGAACACTGAAGTGGAACAAAAACAAACGGCAACATACATAGAAACGAACTATTTGATAACTTATATATTTCTAACTTGGAACATGACATTTTAAGAAACAAAAATGGTATGTTGAACCTGGTAATATGTCTAGCCAAACCTCCCGCTTATATGACAATTCTAAAAAATATCACTAAAATGACAACACTACATGTCAAAAATATAGCACAAACACACGCTAGACCAGTCAACACAGAGAAACTGTTCACAAAAAAACAGATATGACAGAAATTAACAAACAACAGCCTCTGTACTTTAGGCTCATAACTTTGGACAGGCACATACAGAATGTAGCGTTGTTAAACATGTTGTTGAGCGTACAAACCCTTCCCGGTATTTCGACAATTTAACGTCTATTCAACTTGTTTAAAAATCAAAAACATATTACGAACGTTGAAGAGGTGATCAATACAAAAAAGGACATAAGTTAAAAGTCAAACTGGACAAGGGATCAGACCTTTGCATGAGTTTCATTTCTGAACTTTTATAAAAGCAAATTTAACTTTAACTAAGTGATGATCGAGGCCAACATATTTGAAAATCCTAAATTAAATGCAAATGTTAAAGAACTGATTAAAACTAAAATGGTCACAAGCTGAGCACAACTTGGACATACAATCAAAACTAGTTATGTGTGAGACACATTTTTGAATTTTAACTTATTTTCAAAATTAAATAATAGCAAATTTGAACCAAATAATGTAATTAAACCCACCATAGATACCAGGATTGTAATTTTGTATTTGCGACAGACCCGCGTTTCGTCTACAAAATATCCATTATTTCATAAAAGTTCGGTAAATGTTTCCTACAAGCTTTTCCCTGGGTCACTTATTTTTTTTCTCACCTCTTTCGCCAAAACAGTATATTTTTTCGCCATTTTGTTATTTTAATCGGAACTGTACGTGAAGGAAATAATTCCTCAATCTAAAATGTAGCAGAAGTGTGGACCTTGTGGTAGTAATAACATTTATAAGGTTCTCTTTTTTTTAATTTCATAATGCATTCCACTTTGAAATACGACAATCATATTTACGTCTGACAAATTCAACATTCAGATGTACTGTATGCGTTCGCCTCTCAACCAGCAAAGCTGCTCATACTAGACTAAAAGTTAGTTGCCAAAGTAGCAGTTTTCGCCTTTGACTATAATAGACATAATAGTTTTTGAGACATTCATTTACTTTTTAGTTTTATTCTGAAGTAAACTGATGCAGAACTTGTGAGAGAAAAAGAAAAGAGAAAAAAAAGACATTTGTTCCCGCAAATAACTATCTATATATTCTTCTGAAATATTTGTATTTTATGTTCAATGTTCACTTCTGGCACAAAATGGCCTTAAATATCAACTTTATCATGAAACACCAAAAAGGTCACAATATGGTTTGTAAATGGGTCTATTTCAAAAGTCTTAATGCTAAATACATTAGTTTTTTTCATAAAAGTCCATAATATTCTCCATGGTAAGCCCATTTTGGCCATTTTGTCAAAATATGATGATTTTGTGCAATTTTCAGACCTAAAAGCTTTAGACACACCTTGGCCGCCACGTACGATTCAAAATCTGTTGTAACCAAAACATTCCAATTTTGATCTAGAATTCATCAATAAAAAACCTTTTTGGATCGTGGATGGCGACCAAGATTAATTATGCCAAAAAAACTATTAAAATTATGGAAAAAAGTACAAAAATTGACCTTAAAATAAAAATAATGATTATTTAAGGGGTCATAGCTTCATAAATTGTAAAGGAAAGTGTCCGAAAAATATATTTTTGTCTTAATAGTATTATCACAAGTATTTCTATGTGAAATTTAAAACTTTAGGCCCGATTTAAAAAAACATCAAATATTTTAGGCAAATTTTAACCCTTCGCGAACCTTCTCCTTTCAGATGCCACTGAAGGATCTAGTAGACTCAGAAGGGAAATGTATGACAGTTTTAGATGTTGATGGTTTTCTTTTACCCGATTTCAAATTTCCAAGTCAGGAAGATGACTTTCGGTCAATGGCTGATCATTTTGTAGCTAGAGATGATGACGTATTGCTTTGTAATTATCCGAAATCAGGTATTAAATTTGTAGATATGCAAAGATTGTTTTGTTCATGTGTTTTTGATTCTGTAATTCATTTTGCATTATTCCTTTTATTGTAATAATTTTTTCTGATAAGTAAGAGCAAAGAAATTTTAATCTAAAGAGCAGTGAATTTAAAGAGTGAAAGTGGATAAGTAGCATTTTAGAAATATGAAGAATAATGCAAAATGAATTACAAAATATCATACCTGTTTAAAAGAGGGACGAAAGATACCAGAGGGACAGTCAAACTCATAAATCGAAAATAAACTGACAGCGCCAAGGCTAAAAATGAAAAGGACAAACAGACAAACAATAGTACACATGACACATCATAGAAAACTAAAGAATAAACAACACGAACCCCACCAAAAACTAAGGGTGATCTCAGGTGCTTCGGAAGGGTAAGCAGATCCTGCTCCACATGTGGCACCCGTCGTGTTGCTTATGATATAACAAATCCGGTAAATAGTTTAATTTATTATAGAGGTACAAATGTTTATCATGTTTAAATGTTGTATTTGCCCACATAAAAAATAAATAAAGATAAGTTCGAGACTTGCAGATTTCCAGAGTTAATGCAATCAAAAAATAAGGTAGAGTTTTATGTTCAATATATTTCACATCGGGAATACAATGCCTTCGTTTAATCTTTTTATGAATTCGTATTCTCTTTATCTTCTAACAACGTTGGATATATAGTGTTTCTAAAATGAAAATAACAATTTAAGAATTTGATACACTTTCATCAGGAACACTCAAACATAAAAATTTGAAAATAACGAATGTATAAATAAATAAATAGTCGAATTATCATGCCTTAAAAGTTGTTTTTTAATCAATCCAATGCTATTTCTCACATTTGGTTATTAACATTACAATTTTTCTGTCAGAAATTCGTGTTTCGCAAATTTAAAGTGATAAGTATTCGTTTTTGTCATTCATAATATTATTTATTAACAGGGACTCATTGGGTGTGGGAAATTATCCAGATGTTGCATACACAGAAAGCAGAATTGATAGAATACTCTAAAATGAAATGCATGATTGAAAGCATGTCAAAAGAGTCATTTGATTCTTTACCGTCTCCTCGTATACTGAATACACATCTAGAATTTTCCATGCTTCCAAAAGATTTTCTCAGGCGGAAATGTAAGATAGTTAACACTTTGAGAAATCCTAAAGATGTTGCTGTTTCATATTATCATCATCATCGTGGATTGCTTATGTATAACTATGATGGATCATGGGATGGCTACTTAGAAAGATTTTTAGAAGGGAATCGTAAGTTGTTGTTTTTTTTAACATCCAGGAGTTATCACCAATAGAAAATTCAAAACGAAATCAGGGATATGGTGAACTGATGTAAGTGTCATAAAATAAGTGTAGTCTGGTAAACCACAAGGGACAAATAGTGCACTATTGTTCACGCATAGGATAATGATCGAAAGGAAATAATGAAAATAAGCGGTATAAATAATCAACCACATAAACATTTTTTCTCCATGCAGTATCAATATCTACATATGGTCCCTTTATTGATCTTTAGTGATTAGATGATACAGCGACCAGTGCTTAGCTTTTTGGCATGTTTCAAATTCAAGTACTCTTTGCCTACACTCGCCGCGATATAGCATTTTTGTGCTGATGTTGCTTTCAGCAATCACCAATCAATCACTTATGTCTGTTAACAAAGATCATCTAATTTTGCAATTGTTTATAAGGGGCATATTCGGATTAGCTGTCAAATTCGTGATCACTGATAAGACTTGAATTATCATACTGTAAATCAACAAATTTTCGCGGGCGATTTATTTTAGCGACTTTTGCGATCTTTGATCTTTACTTATTTAACTACGTCAAGCAAATTAGGCATCATCTAGTTAACCATTGAGATTACATCCAAAGACGGTCGACACACTGCCAATAGTCATTCGACCTGATATAAATATCGATATAAATTTAATTGACACGTGTAATTAGGTCTGTTTGATTTCAGGTTATAGATTGTAAATGATGGTTTTACCTGTATATGAATATTTCTTGTGGTCCAAATCGGTCAATGAATTTTTTTATGGTTGATTTCTTTTTTCACTGTCAATAATGACATTCTTTGTTTTATATATATAACTGAATAAATTAAGAAAAATCATAACCATCTCCAGCTTATGATAAAGTAAGAATATCATGAATACATGTTCAACTAAGGTTGAATTATTCACTTGCAAGCTAATAATTCGTTTTGATTGTTTTGTGAGTGTTTTTGGTCATATTGAAAAAATTGACGGATAATAGCAAAAAGTAAAATCACAAAAATACTCATCTTCGCTAGCCAAGGGTTACGATCCACTCCCGAAGAGAACGGGAGTGGATCGTAACCCTTGGCTAGCGAAGATGAAAAATACTGAACTCCGAGGAAAATTAAAAACTGAAAGTCCCTAATCAAATGGCAAAATCAAAAGCTCAAAAATATCAAACTAATGGATAACAACTGTCATATTCCTTACTTGGTACAGGCATTTTCTTATCTAGAAAATTGTGGATTGAACCTGGTTTTATAGATAGCTAAACCTCTCACTTGTTTCACAGTCGCATCACATTTCATTATATTCTCAACGATGCGTGAACAAAACGAACAAACACACAGGTAATACAGAGTCAACATTGTGCTATAATCTTATTCACTAAAAAAAACCATACAAACATATAACAAAGAAGCACAAAATGGAATACAGACCAAACATATTGGTAAAATAGTATTTCATTATTCCGCTGTTTCAACAGTTTGTAACAACCAAAATTGTATTTTATTGTTATGTCTAAAAGGCAGCCAAAGCCACACTAAAGCCAAAACTAAAGTTGACACTTTTTGCATTTCATATTTAATTGTGCTCTCAAACTTTTAGTATTTTGAACTTTCCAAACATTCTGCTTTGAGCATACCTGATAAAGATTACTCCAGAAAAAGACTAGACAAAGTGATGCCCATGCACTCCAAACTGAAGTAACTGTATTATAACAAAGTCAATGTGGTACTTTCTTTGAGATAGTATTGTGTCTTGGAGATACTTTGCATCTTCGGGACCATCAATTGTGTCTCCGCAGATGCAAAGTGTTATTTTACAATAACTATAACATTTAAGCGTGTATACCCCAAAAATGACAAAGTTCAATTATCTCCCAAAAGAGAAAATATTAATAAAAATAAAAACCCTGACCACATGTACACCTTCAATATATAGGTACAAACAGCCAGCAAAGTGGAAACGTCCTAGCATTCAGACTGTAGGATGAGTTATCTTAAAAAGCTCCTCTTATGCAAATAAATAATCCAAAAAAATGACAACAACTATCGCACAAAAGAGAAAATGTTAATAAAAATCAAAACCCTGCCCACATGCAGACCTTCAATACACGTAAAAACAGCCAGCAAAGTTAAGGATTATGTACCCTTGTGTTGATTCAATGCTAAACATATGGAAATTTTATAGAAAATCCTCAGCCTTTATCCTTGTACTCTCATATTTGGCGATTTGATGACTGATAGATATTGGATTATTGCATACAGTGCTAGCATTGATTTCCTTAAAACAAGTTTATTATTGTAGTTATTGGTTAAACAAAATTTTAAAAAATGGACCAAATCAAGTACACCTTTTATATTGCGCTCGACTTTAGTGACTCAGCACGAGGTATTTTGGAATTTACAGGTTGGTTAGAACCTTTTGTTATAAATAAACACTAGCACATCACAGAAAAGCAAGTGAGTAATCTATGTTTCAAATTTTAAAACAAAAATCTCTGTAATAAAGGCTGTGGATTTTTTATAAAAATCTTGGTTTCTTTGACATAAAGTACTCTTTTTCTATTAAATGCAATGACACTGTAAATAATAATGCTTTGCATCAAGTTTTCCCTCGGTACATTTACAAAATGGCCTATCTCTATTGTTCAGTATATATGATACAATTGAAGTTTCAAAATTTCGTACAAAAATAGCTACAAAAGGGGTCATAAACATTCCAGCAGCACCTGCATACGGTGTATATATCTCCCAATTGATACGATATTCCCGTGCTTGCATTTCCTATCATGATTTTCTTGATAGAGGATTGTTGCTCACAAGGAAGCTATTAAATCAAGAGTTCCAAATGGAAAAGTTGAAATCATCTCTTCGTAAATTTTACGGACGCCATCACGATTGGTTGACCGTTATGGAATAACCGTTTCACAAATGATATCGGATATGTTCCTTACGTCGTAACTACATCCCCCTTCCCTTTCATAAATGTGACCTACCGAATTAGACTTTTTACCGGATTTGTTATCTCATAAGCAACACGACGGGTGCCACATGTGGAGCAGGATCTGCTTACCCTTCTGGAGCACCTGAGATCACCCCTAGTTTTTGGTGGGGTTCGTTTATTCTTTAGTTTTCTATGTTGTGTTATGTGTACTATTGTTTGTCTGTTTGTCCTTTTCATTTTTAGCCTTGCGTTGTCAGTTAATTGTCGATTTATGAGTATCTTTCGTCCCTCTTTTAAAACTTCATAGTATTTAAACTGTAGGAGTAGTTATCTAGAAATGCTCCTCTTATGAAAGTAAATACTCAAAAAAATGACAAAGTTCAGCTGTCACCCAAAAGAGCAAATATTAATAAAAATCAAAATCCTGACCACATGTATACCTTCAATATATGTACAAATAAAGGCAACAGTAGTATACCGCTGTTAAAAACTCATAAATCCATGGACAAAAAACAAAATCGGGGTAACAAACCAAAACCGAGCGAAACGCATTAAATATAAGAGGAGAACAACGACACAACATCGAAACGCAACACACACAGAAACAGACCAATCATCAGACAAAACACCACGAGAATAACAAATGTAACATGAAAACCAAATACATGAATTTGGGATAGACAAGTACCGTGCCACGTCTTATCTCAATATCTCAAAAATAAGAGAAAACACAAACGACTCAACGTTAAAATGCAACACAAAGAGAAACGAACAATATATAACAATGACCATCTTCCTGACTTGGTACAGGACACTTTTAAAGGGGAATAAAAGTGGTGGGTTGAACCTGGTTTTAAGGCATGCCAAACCTCGCACTTTAATGGCAAAGTTAAATATAACATTGGAATGACAACATAATATTACAGGACTACAATACAAATAAATAGGAGAACATATTAGACACAGAAAAACATGATTAATAGATAACAAAAAGCATCAGGTTTAAAATTCAATACGCCAAAAACGCGCCTTGCCCACACAAGACTCACCAGTGACGCCCAGATATAAAAGATCGAAAGTGAAAAAAGTACAAAGTTGTACAGCACTGAAGATCAAAAGTTGAAAAGGTTTCGCAAAATACGGCATTGTTTTTATGCCCGGGATAAGAACATTCTTATTATATAGAACAATTCATGCTATTGCAAACAGTAAATTTTATCAAATGAATATGAAAGAGATATACACAAAGAAACTAAAGTATTAACTAATTACAGAAAACTAAACCTGAATACATAACGCCTAGATATAAAAGATCGAACGTGAAAAAGGTACAAAGTTGTACAGCACTGAAGATTAAAAGTTGAAAAGGTTTTGACAAATACGGCATTGTTTTTATGCACGGGATAAGAACATCCTTATTATATAGAATACTTAATGCTATTGCAAACAGTAAATGTTAACAAATGAATATGAAAGAGAAATACATAATGAAACTGAAATATTAACTAATTACAGAAAACTAAACCCAAGTTTATCACAAAATAGACACACATCCGAATCAGTCCAAGCGTCAACGTAATTAAAAAAATTGTGACGTCACATACGATGGCGAAAAGGCAGAAACGTTATGCCACATTTGAATTTATGAAATTTACAAACAGACATCAAAGTGACAACTTCCTAGGATTTAAACTGTAGGAGGAGTTATGCAGAATAACTATATACCCATAATGGGATGGAAGAACGGACGGACGGATGAACGGACGGATGGACGGACGGACAGGGGTAAAACAATATCTCCCAACTTTTAGTTGCGGGGGCATACAAATAACATAAAAACCGAAAATTCTAAACGAAATGTCCCATATCAAATGGCAAAATCAAAATTTCAAACACATCAAACGAGTAGAAAACCACTATCAAATTGATGACTTGGTATAGGCATTTCCTTATGTAAAAAATGGTGAATTGAACCTGGTTCTACAGCTAGCTAAACCTCTCACATGTATGACTGTTGCATATCATTACACTATATTGACAACAATGTGTGTACAAAACAAACAAACATAATAGGTAAAAATGTCAAAAATAGGGGTTCATCAGTCAAAATTGTGTCATAATCTTAATCTCTATAAAAAAATATATACAAACAAAGACAAAAAAAATTGCATAAAGGCAAACACCTCAGCAAACATGAAAGACAAGAATGCAAAAACACGTGTGTGTGCACGAAAATAATATCATATACTTACGTTACAACTTTTACAAGTTCCAAAAGTACATAATGTACCAGTAATAACTTGTTCAATTTTCTTCAGTTTTTTTTTAATTATAAATAATTAATATATTTCAGTTGATTATATGTCTTGGTTTGACAATGTACGAAACTGGCACAAGGACATAAAGGAACATAGGGATTATCCTATACATGTTATTCAGTACGAAGATATGCATAAGGTATGATAAACATATTCACATTATATCAGATATTCAGCATTCGCCTATAAGACAGCATTCAAATACTTTTATGTTAATGAAAATTCCTGATTTCAACTATGCAAGTGCCAAATATTCTGCACTTAATAAGAACTCATAGCGTCATAGATATTAATACAATTAAATACTTCCGCAATAATACTTCAGTATAAGTCTATGGATCTCTATATAAAATTGAAAACAACACGTTTATAATTTCATGCGTTCGAAGCGCTTTTCTGGATTTACCTTCATTAGGAACGCTCAAGCCAAACATTTTTTAAAAAAACTTAAAAAATAGCCAAATTCATCTAAAGTCAACTTTGCCTGAAGGAGAAAAACCTTAGTTTCTTATTAATTTCAAAACTTATAAACGTTAAATCATGTCAGTACAGAAGTGTCTACTACTGAGTTGATGATACCCTCGGGGCCTGATAGTCCACTAGCAGAGGTATCGACCCAGTGATGTAAAAAATTGAAAACAACACGTTTTATAATTTCATGCGTTCGAAGCACTTTTTGGATTAACCTTCATCCGGAACGCTCAAATATTTGAAATCCCAGGATGTATAAGTACCGAAACCATTAAAGAGCTATATGACAAAAAACCTAAGATAAATAGCTAATATCATCTAAAGTCAACTTTGCCTGAAGGAGTTGAAAGCTTAGTTTCTTTATATCCTTGTACCATAAGGTTTCACACGAAAGAAAGAATGTCGGTATAGGTTTTCAGGATTATGGTCCTAACCGTTAAGGAAAAGGGGCAGGAACCAAAAACCATATTGTTGTTTCTAGTGCTTTGCATAAAATTGCTTATTCCTTTACCAATTTAAATGGGATGTGACTTCTCGATGTTCTGTAATATGCCAAATAGAACCGTGCACTTTGATTTTGGTTTTTGGCCCCACTTTTGAAATTGTCCATATCGAGGTTCAAAGTGCTCAACATTAAACTTTGTTTGATTTCATCAACAATTGAATTAGTAGGGTTCTTTAAATCTTTAAAATACAGAACCAAACCGTGTATTTATATTTTTTATATTGCTACCAGTTTTCGTATATGTTTACAATAAGGTTCGAAAAGGTCCAGAATTAAACTTTGTTGATTTTTCGATAATAATCAAACTATCGGGGTTCCTCGATGTGCTCAATCTACCCGATTATATAGATTTTACTTACAACCGTACACTTGGCCATCAAGAATTTGACATTGAGGGTCAGATAAGAACTCAACTCAAAAAATGAAAAAAAATAGTGACATTGTAGATTTTCAATGTTTAAGTATCAATATTCCAGTAACACTTGCATATTTACCTATCTCCCACTTTTTTAAAGGAGCATATAAAAAAGTTCTGCAGTCTTTATAGATATGAATATAATTCTTTGAGTATAAAGGGCAAAACACTACATTTACACCAAGTCAACACAACCACTTGAGTAGTTGATGAATGTTACATCGAAAATATAACATAGCCAAATTTTCCCTAAAGGACAACCATTGACTCAGCTCTAAACTGGAAATACATAATAAACATGTTTATGAATTTAATTTTCACTTTTACCCTTTTTTTAATTTTAAGTCCATAGAATAATAACAAAAGATACATTCTAACACAAAACAGATACAGATATGCAGGCTAATCAATGTTGAATAATACAAACACGCTGGCAGTTAATGAAAGTTATTGTACTGTACTTAAAATTTAGAGTGGAAATGGGGAATGTGTCAAAGAAACTAAACAAGTAGCAGATAACAGCCGAAGGCCACTAATGGTTCTTAAATGCAACTTAGCACGCATAGATATCATTGCTACCATGCCTTACTCTCTTGCATTTGTTTTATGTGCGTTTGCATACCTCTTGTAGCGTCAGTGTTTTAAATAAATAAACTTTATTTAATTTGCGATTCTGCAATCATCTAGAAATGTGTACAATTTGTAAATAATCTTTCATCATTCATAGAACTTATTTGTTTTCAGAATGGCATTGAAGAAATAAGAAAATTAGCAAAATTTCTAGAGAAACCATATAATGAAAAGTTGTTAAAAGGTATCCAAGACAATTGTCAATTTGAAATTATGCAAAAGGGTAAATGTCACGCTAACTTCTTTTGGAAAGAAAATACAGCTGGAATCTACAGAGAAGGTAATTTATTATTTTGAATCATTCATGATAAATTTAATTCAACAATAAAATAATTATAATCTAACAGTCTTTTATATATTGCATGTTTAAAAGGGAATACATATGATATGAAGACCAGAGGTGAACCTGGGACATACAAAAGATATTTGAAAAAGATTATTAGTATAATGATCTATAACAAAAGATTATAACTCTAGAATAAACATATATGAGACAATATCTGAAAAAGTCTAATTTTTGGCAATAAGAAAAAACAAAACAAAAATATTTAGACCCAGTATTTTTTAGAAAACAAATCGAAGAACACACATTGGGGATCTAGGAACTGTTGTCTGTAAATCAAACAATTGTTTAATACGGAAACAATGGCAATTTTAAAAATGGTACAAAAAAATCCAGTTCTTTCCTGTTACCTAAGTGAATCAATTTAAAAAAGTTTCTAATGGGAATAAGGAATAAGTTTAAGATACTATTTGTGGTTTACTAGTATATCCTGCAATAGTTTATCAAATGCAATTATTGATTTTAGCATTTGCAATACAAAAGGTTTAGAAATATACTTAAATATAGTCAGATATGTCGGTAACTTGAAAGAATCTTGAGTAACAGCACAACGGTAACAGGACAGAGTTGGTAAAAGGAAGGATTTTTCTGCTTTATTTTAAAGTTTAAGAAAAATACATCATATACGATTGGTCACAATTGGAAGATAACAACAGCAAACAATGTCATTTAGCCTTTGAAACTGTATTTGCAAGATAAAAAATCTGCCTAGGTAATGAAAAGTTCTCAAATAAATTCCTTTCTGTTACTATCTACTATACTAGAATTGCACAATGTTCTATGCTGTTATCAAAAGCAAAAAAAACTATTCTTTTATTCAATATACTGTATATTATTTTGAAATTAATTTAATATGGTGGTGATAACTTATATTATAAGAAATGGTTGGCATATAGTAGATTAACTTTTCGATTCTTCAGTGAAATTGTCTTGAACATCCTTCCTGTTACTGATGATGGTTATGCTGTTACTTTTTATCAGGTAACATGACAGAACGTAACAGAAAGGAATTACGCGATAGTTTTTGTCCTTTTTATCACATTAAATGTAAGTGTATTTTCTGTGACATATAACTTTTAAAAAGATGATATAAAAACACACTTAATGTTGTGGTGCACACTTAAAAATATTCTCAGAAAGTGTCAGAAAAGGCTGTAACAGGATAGAACACCAATAAGTATTTTTCTATAAATTCTTACCTTGGATGGGCTTGAATTTTCAAACCTGGCCGCCTTTCCAACTATTTCTTTGTACTAATGCATTCAGAAAATGATGCTCTTCGCAATACATAATGGGAAAATAACTCTTGGTCTTGTAAAGGTTTCCACAGGTAAAAAAAAACCAGTGGTAACAGGAGGGAAATCACCCCTGGGGACAAATTTTTTTTCTCTTAAAATTTGTAAAATTTTATTACATGCTATAGTTATAATATAAAAAGACAAATAAGGGGCAAGTTAATTATATGATATATCATATATGTGAGAATCGGACGCCTGTTTAATTAATTTGGATATAATTTGAATGATTTAGTTTTAAAAAAAAACACAGGGGACAACATGATTTTAGGGGGGTTGAACATTTAAATTACAATATTTTATTGGAAGAAATATAAGAATGAGTGTTTTATTGGCAGGAGTTGGTGCATTATATAATTTAGTTTATACTGAAACTTAAAATTTTCAAAAAAGATGGTTGAATAAAAAAATAATTGCTGGTGAAGTGCGGGACATGGAAATTAGACCTTTTCAGATATTGTCTCATATATTGAAACTAGGATGGATATAGTAACACTCACTTGGAGCTGTGTTTATAAATTACTATCTAGACTTCAGGAGATTTCAAATTTAAAAAAAAATGTAATGACACTTAGTCATGACCATTACTACAAATCTGTATGTCAATTTTTAAATGTTATTGTTTTGTTTTATTGTGCTGTTTGGTTTCGGTCTTATTGACTTTTATCCAAATTTTTCAATTATATTTGAAATGTTGCTATGAGATGACCAGAATGTACATAATCAAATTTATTTATATTGCAGGTAAAGTGGGTGGATGGAAGAAGGTTTTTACAGTAGCACAGAATGAGAAGTTTGATAAATTGTTTCAGGAAAAAATAGCTGATTTAAATTTGGACATTAAATTCACATTATGAATGTTATAGATGTTATAGATGTAAAATCGCTAAAAGTTATAATCAACAAGAATATGGAATGTAATTTAGATTTTTTTTATCTTATACTATAGTTATCAAAGGTACCAGGATTATAATTTAATACGCCAGACGCGCGTTTCGTCTACATAAGACTCATCAGTGACGCTCAGATCAAAATAGTTATAAAGCCAAACAAACTATGTAGGACGAGAGAAGAAGTGATTTAACCAAGCAATTGCTTTAGTGTACACTTTTTTAAACATATTGTTTGACTTAATGAAAAATTATAAGAAGTATATAGTACTATTCAGCATGCGTGACAAATAGAAAAACCAACTGATAAAAGATACCAGGCAATTATATAAAGCCAAGTATGGTCATTCTGAGTGCTCAGACTTGAGTCATTGCAATTCATAGTATAAATATTTTTTCTATAATTGGATGAAACTATCATAAAAGGGCATCCATTTAGTTTGATTTGATATGTTTACCATAACAAATTTAAACAGGCCAATAGTTGCTTACTTCTTTACCATTCGGTCTCTTGTGGAAATATGCCACATCTTATTTTTAAATTTGTATCATTGTGTAATTTCTGCTTTCATCTCCTGTTAGGATTTGTTTCAGATGAAAATGTAATATTATTATAAAATAAGATTTTTAATCAATGAAGTATAAGACTACATACAGCCGTATAAGGTATACAGACGATGACTTCATGTTAAGATTATGCTACAACTCTATGTTATTGTGTATATGATTATCAATGTACATTGACATTAACTTATACAAAATGTAGGAGCTTAACCAAACTAGAGACTCAAAGGAGCCCAAATCCCTCACCGTGGAAATGAAACCCCTTATTGCCAAAGATATTGTTTAATTTTTTTTAACTTCAAACGGTTTTGTTTTAAGCTACGTCTATAATTCCAATAAAACATGTCGTTTTGTCTTGATATAGTTTTGAATCTTTCATTTGCATATTTTAGGCAATAGAAAGTTTTGGCTATATAATATTGATTTTATACAGAAAATTCGCACTTTCAGAATATTTAATGTTTCACAAATAATACATAGACATGTTAGGAAACAGTTTTCCACATATGGAGTAGATTACTTATTTTTAATAGCCTATTACCGAGAGAAAAAAAGACAATTTACAAATCAAGCGTTTCCATTTAACAAGCCATTTTTCACAAAGAAATGCATATTAAACACAGCTTCTAAATAAAGGCAACAGTAGTATACAGCTGTTCAAAACTCATAAATCCTAACCTATGCCAAGTTAAATGTATTGTTTATCTTAACAAACAAAAAAAGATTTTTCAGTCTCATTATCATATTATAATTACAATAATTCATGAACAAAAGCAGTCAGTAAATAAGTCAAACATCGCCCAGTCTGCCTATTTATGGACATCAATATTCGATCGTGTTAAGTCAATTTCGTCCACTTCACATTAGGAACTTTTTTTCATATTTTTTTTTATTGCATTGCATACTGGCTTTAATCGTATAACTTTGTTAAGTAATTGGAATACATTCTCGTTTGTATGCAATGAATTTAGTTTGATTTGATGAAAAAGAACTTTTTAAAAGATGCAGTTTATTTTTTTCTAATCTTTACAAATTTCGAATTATTCCATCACTTGAAGCGCAACGCATATTTGAGAAAAGCATTGACATAGTGATAAAGAAAATCGTTAAAATACACAACTACACTAACTGACATATTATTAACCTGTGTGTTACATTATACGTTCATTTGTTTACAGAGCGGATCGTCTTAACTGTAAGTGATAACACTATATTTGACTATTTAATATTTACTTATATCTTCTGTATTTATAGTCATCTAAGAGATATATTATTTGTTTCATTTTGACTTATTATTGATGATCTTGAGCTGATGAGAAAAATTTGAAATATGCAATACAGTCATATGTTTATCATAGATATTTTTATGTATTATTCAAGAAACCAATTATATGTATTATACATTTGATAGGTTCATTTTGTTTTATTAACGTTCAATAAACATGCTGGGGGAATTTTGTGTTATAAGTACATCCCTGTTAATGAATTATGTATGATATGGACATGCATATTTGAGACATGTTGTCTTATGGTCAATCTGGAGCAACATGCAGCATCCAAACAATATTTTGTTATATTACACGATATTGTTTTATGTTTTTTCTCCTGGAACAATAACATATCATCCTCACTATTAAAATGATCAGATATCACGAAACGGAAGGAGTAAGGACTATATTGCATTAATTAAAGTCCTGATGAATAGTACAAACACGATCTGTGAAATTAATAATTGAATGGGACGTGTCAGTGTATACTATTCTACAATAATATTAAATAGATGAGATTATAGCGTGAAATGATAGAAAGATTATCCCATCGTGTTCAAACATTTATCTATAGTAATAATAATAATAAAGGGAGATTATGTATTACTTCCGCCGGCGTGAAAAAAAAAGTAAAATCACAAAAATACTGAACTCCGAGGAAAATTCAATCGGAAAGTCCCTAATCACATGACAAAACTCATAAAAACAAATGGACAACAACTGTCATATTCCTGACTTGGTACAGGCATTTTCAAATGTAGAAAATGGTAGATTGAACCTGGTTTTACAGTGCTTTCAGTATTATGTTGTAGTTTACTTGACACTGATTCCATGTTTTTCAAGGACATATGGCTAGCAACCCAATGCAAAAGTCCTATAGCTTTATCATGTATACATATGAAGTTAAAGAAAGGTCAAAATCTAGAACGTCAAAATTGAATATGACCTAGACCTCAATTTCAAGGTAAGAAACCTAGAACTCAGGGGCGGATCCAGTCATTTTAAAAAGGGGCAAAAAGGGGGGGGTCCAACTATATGTCCCCATTCAAATGTATTGAGCGTCCAAAAAAAGGGGGGTTCAAAGTTTCAAAGTTGCAATAACTGTTTCACATCATATGCAAAAAATATAAGCGACATCTTACGAAACCACAAAACACTGTCGGAAAAAGAACAAAATAATAATCTGAACAAAATCAATAAGTCTTTCCAAAGAAAAGTGGATATACATTATTATAAGAACAGAATAAGAATTGTGACTAAGATGGAGAGTTGTCTCATTAGCACTCATACCACATCTTTTAATATCTGTATGTAGTACTCAGATCGAAATCCCGTCTCTAATCGAGGTGCGTTCACCCAATTGACGTTCAATTCTGACGTCACAATAACATATCCTCAAATCGCCGACCAATTTTATGCCTATCTAATCGACGTCCAATTTTTGGCTTCTCTAATCGACGTTAGCTTTTACGGACGACATCACGAGTCGGTTGACCGTTACAGAATAACCGTTTCACAGATGTTATCGCATATGTTCCTTATGTCATAACTTCAATACCCTTCCCTTTTCATGAATGAGACCTACCGAATAAGACTATTTACCAGATTTGTAATAACATAAGCAACACGACGGGTGCCACATGTGGAGCAGGATCTGCTTACCCTTCCGGAGCACTTGGTATCACTCCAGTTTTTGGTGAGGTTCGTGTTGCTTAGTCTTTAGTTTTCTATGTTGTGTCTTATGTACTATTGTTTGTCTGTTTGTCTTTTTATTTTTGGCCATATCGTTGTCAGTTTATTTTCGATCTTTGAGTTTGACTGTCTCTCTGGTATCTTTCGTCCCTCTTCAATTTTTAGCTTCTCTAATCTACGTCTGTTTTGTTTACAAAATATAAAATTGAACTGAACCTATATCAGCTTTTTATTATTTATCCATATAATATATTATTAGAGAAGACTAAAAACAAGCTGACGTCGTTTAGGCAATACATGACTTCATATTGGACGACGTCTATTAGAGTATCAAAATATTGGACGTCGATTTGAGAATATTACGTCAGATTTTGACGTCGGTTTGAGGAACGGACGTCGATTAGAGACCGGACGTCGATCTGAGTCTAATACATATACAATGTTTGACAAATTAATTATGCATGCACCATATCACATACATAGATATATAATAACATATATTGTTATACATTGTCCTATCTCTGCCATCATATATTGCCAAATTTATTCAGATGAACTTAACTGTATTATAGGTAAATAATGATATTTTCCGGTGTACATAAAAAAAAACTTTTAGAATAAAAAATAAGGAGTTGTGGTCTGATTTCTAAAAAGACAACTATCCACCAGAGTTGAAATGAAGTGGAAGTAAGCGATAAAAGGCTATCATCAATAAGAAAACCAATACCGTAAAGTCAGCCATAAGAGACACAGAGATGAAAACTGTGAAACAATTCAAGTATAAAAACTAACGGCATACTTTATGAGAGGAAAAACCGTTACAAAAACATATTTGACAGAAATAAACAAAGTTAACGGTAATCACTATGCTATAGACTCCTAACTTTGGACAGACACCTACAGAATGTGGCGGGGTTAAACATGATTGTTAGCGCTCAACCCTTCCCTAAATTTTGACAATTGTATGTCTCTTCAATGATGCTTTTGTAGAGATTGTAAAATAAAAATGCATTTGTTCCAACGATTAATACGGTTACCTATATATTTGTTTTGGATTATTAATATTTAATCTTAGATATTTTATATATTTCAGATGCCACAGAAGGATCTACTAGATTCAGAAGGGAAATGTATCAAAGTTTTAGATGTTGATGGATTCTATTTACCCGATTTCAAATTTCCAAGTCAGGAAGATGACATCCGGTCAATGAAAGATCATTATCAAGCTAGAGATGATGATATATTGCTTTGTAATTATCCGAAATCAGGTAATAAAATGGTCGATTTGTAAAGCAAAGATTGTTTTGTTCATGTGTTTATGATTTTAGAAGTCAGACCAAAGTCTTCAAACAGCAGTGACATAATAAGGTAAAAATAAGAAGCAGCATTTAAAAAAAATGATGATGATATGAGGAATAATGCAAAATGAATTACAAAATCTCATACATGTTTAATTTTATCAAAGAGGTACAGATGAATATCATGTTTGTTAATTATATTTGTCCATATAACACAAAATAAAAATTGTCTTTAGGCTGACAGATTTCCAGAGTAAATTGGAAGAAGATTAAGTTCGAATTTTTTGTTCACATTGGGAACACAAGGGGTCTTTTGATCTTTTTGTGAATTAACATTCTCCTTATCTTTATGTTTCTAACAATGTGATTTGTCTAGTGTTTTTAAAATGAAAATAACATTTGATTAAATGTAATTTAGATTCATCAGGAACAGTCTAAAATATGAAAGCAAAGAATATATCAATAAATAAATATTCAAATTGTGAAAAATAATTCAGCCTTACAAATTGGTAATTACATTACAATGTACATATAACAAATGATTGTTTCGCAAATTTAAAAGATTATTGTTAGTTTTTATTTTATTTATAATAGTATTTATTAACAGGAACCCATTGGGTTTGGGAAATTATCCAGATGCTGTCTACACAGAAAGCAGAATTAATAGAACACACTAAAATGAAAGGCATGATTGAAAGCATGTCAAAAAAGTCGTTCGATTCTCTACCGTCTCCTCGTATACTGAATACACATCTCGAATTTCTCATGCTTCCGACAGATTGCCTTAGGCGGAAATGTAAGATAGTTTATACTATGAGAAATCCGAAAGATGTTGCTGTTTCATATTATCACCATCATCATGGACTGCTTATGTATAACTATGACGGATCATGGGATGGCTTCTTAGAAAGATTTTTAGAGGGAAATAGTAAGTTTTCATTATATACAGGAGTTATCCCGAATAGATAAGTAAGTTTTTATTATATACAGGAATTATCCCTAATAGATAATTAAAAAAAGAATATCAGGGATGTGGTTAAACTAAGTATGTTTTTCACTCTTAAGATAATAGTCTAATAAAGGAAACAATAAAAATAATCGATATAAAAAATCAAACACATCCACATGTTTGTACATTCAGTATCTATAAAATTGAGAATGGAAATGGGATATGTGTCGAAGAGACAACAACCCGACCATAGAGCAGACAACAGCCAATGGTCTTCAATGCAGCGAAAACCCCCGCATCCAGAGGACTCCTTCGCTGGTCCCTAATCAAATATGTTACTAGTTCAATATTTACAAATAGTCCATGAAATTTGTTTTTTAATTACGTCGTAAAGGTAGATTAATTCCTTGTGTCCCTCTTTTCAAGTCACAAACACATGAGTCATGAGCGCCACATCGAAGTAAAAGTACAGCCAACGCTGTTTATCCACAAAAGTTTTAATGCACAGCAGAAACTAGAAAAATAAATTCTAAATGTATATTATGTTTCAAAGAATTAAACAGATTCCTTGATTTTAAGAGTCCTTTTGTTATAAAATTGAGAATGGAAATGGGGAATGTGTCAAAGAGACAACAACCCGACCATAGAAAAAACAACAGCAGAAGGTCACTAACAGGTCTTCAATGAAGCGAGACATTCCCGCACCCGGAGGCGTCCTTCAGCTGGCCCCTAAACAAATATATACTAGTTCAGTGATGATAAACGCCATACTAATTTCCGAATTGTACACAAGAAACTAAAATTAAAAAAATACAAGACTAACAAAGGCCAGAGGCTCCTGACTTGGGACAGGCGCAAAAATGTGGCGGGGTTAAACATGTTTATGAGATCTCAACCCTCCCCCTATACCTCTAGCCAATGTAGAAAAGTAAATGCATAACAATACGCACATTTAAAATTCAATTCAAGAGAAGTCCGAGTCTGATGTCAGAAGATGTAACCATAGAAAATAAACAAAATGACAATAATACATAAATAACAACAGACTACTAGCAGTTAACTGACATGCCAGCTCCAGACTTCAATTAAACTGATTGAAAGATTATGATTTCATCATATGAATATCAGACACAATCCTTCCCGTTAGGGGTTTAGTATCATACCATCATAACATATATGAGAAGAACATAACCCGTGTCATGCCAACAACTGTTTTTTTAATAAATGTGTTTAGTTCCGATGCAAAGACCCTATAAGTGAATCAATATTTACGCCAAAATAAGCAATCTTTAGTGACCTGACAACAATATCGTAACTATATCCCTTCTTGATAAGTCTATTTAAAGGTTTTGTTAGTTTCTGAGGTGAATACTGACATTTTTGTGCTTTATAAAGAATATTTCCATAAAAAAAATGGATGTGAAATACCTGAACGTATAAGAAGTCTGCATGTTGAGCTATATTTACGAATGATGTCCTTATACCGATGATAGAATTTAGTAAATGTTTTGACTAGTTTGTGATATCGAAAACCCTGGTGTAATAATTTTTCAGTAATACATAAATTTCTCTCGTTAAAATCTAAAACATTGTTACATACACGAGCGAATCGTACAAGTTGAGATATATAAACACCGTAAGATGGTGATCAAGGAAAGAGCAGTGGTCATTGTTAGTATTAGCGTTATTTAAAGTAAGTTCAACAGGATAAATTTCTTTAGTATACATACTGAAGTCGTCATTATTGAGAGTCAAAATGTCATCCAAATATCTAAAAGTATTATTAAATTTGTTTATGAGATGTTGTTTCGATGGGTCTTTGCTGGTTTTTGTCATAAATTGTAACACGTAGCAATAAAAAAAACAGGTCCGCAATAAGTGGTGCACAGTTAGTCCCCATTGGAAATCCAATAACCTGACGATATACGGAATCTTCAAAGCGAACAAAAATGTTATCTAGTAAAAATTCAAGGGCATATATAGTATCAAAGCATGTCCAATTGACATAGTTTTTTTGTTTATTGCTACTAAAAAATGACCTAAAAGAGTTTGAACATATATATTCACATTCTGACTTTTTAAATGCCCATTTAATTAGGTGGGTGAATTTTTTCTTAATGAGAATGTGAGGCAATGTGGTATACAGGGTAGAAAAATCAAAACTTATTATCAGGTTTTTGATTGTACCAAGTGTACTGGTAAGAAGAATAGACAATTTAGTAGTGGAACAATGGCTTGAAGACGAAATAAATCTATATTTGTAAGGTGTTTTGTGTAGCTTCGGAAGCCAATACATAGTAGGGACTATATATAGAAATAGAATGAAAGAAAATAAGGGATATGAATTATCAATTATTGTCACGGACGGACGGATGGATAAGTCTTTCAGTGCTATTTTACAATATTGACTAAAGAATCAATGAATAGAATAAATAAATTATTTAATAAACAAACAAAAAAAAAACAGTTAAGAAGAAAAAATACATCAAATTATTCTAAACATTAAAGTCCAAATAAATAGTTCAACAGCTTCAGTAGTTTGTATATTATCCAGATTACTTCCCTTTGTATCGTTATGACGGTTATGGTATCGTTATGACGGTTATGGTATCGTGCAACACAGTTCCACTATAATATGTAGATATGTTGTTTGATGAATTATGTATGATTGCGTTCAATCCATATGACCACTCCTTAACACCGCAGCATTGTATTACTCTGGTGCAGGCT
Organism: Mytilus galloprovincialis; assembly: GCF_965363235.1. Taxonomy (NCBI): domain Eukaryota; kingdom Metazoa; phylum Mollusca; class Bivalvia; order Mytilida; family Mytilidae; genus Mytilus; species Mytilus galloprovincialis. The sequence continues at coordinate 48,811,698 of NC_134840.1, read as the reverse complement.
GGAACCTAGCAATAATATAATTGTACAAACTCTTTAGTACGATTATCAATTTAGATATGCATTTTACCTGCACGTTCATGCAACATAAACATGAACTCTATAATCTCACGTTCATAAAATGAACATATATATTCTATTAATTTACGTAGATAAATACGCACATACATTTTATATGCAGCAAAATGTGTCATACTGTAATAAATATCATAATTTGCATGATAGTTTCAAGTACATAAGGAAATTCGGAACCTTGTACACATAAATATCACGTACATTCAATTTGTACCCGTAATTAACAATCTTGGTCTTGTTCACTAGTAAAACCGCAAATATCTGAATATAAAACATGGTTTTCATATCTTTAAATCCGTTTACAAAGCATTATAAATTGAACAATTTACACAATGGAAAATTGTCTGCAGAAGTCTGAAAGTTTCGGAAATTTGATAAACAAAAGTGAGACACAGAAAAGTAATAATATATGTAAGAATAAACCACTTACCTCGGAATTGATGCACTACACGCCACTAGACAGTAGAACCATTGAAGTATAATTTAGCTATCAAATATGAAAATGCTCTAACGAGTGTGGCATCCTTCCACACGAAAATCCCAAGCAGAAATAAAATGACAACGTGTCCAAAGAACTCATCTGACCACTGTTTAAAAATAGCCAAACTGTCCGAAGAACTCGATTGACCACTGTTTAAAAATAGTCAACAGGTGTGTAAATAGGCTAAGCCTAATCAGTGTGCGTTTAAACACAGTCGAACCAAACTTAGGCCAAACGTACGTATATACATAAAAGCGTATGTTAAAACTATGTATAAAATAAACTGTGAAAAAAGGCGTCCTGCGCAAAGACTGCAAGTGCAATTCTCTGATCATTACGACAATTCCACAAATCATTATCTATATACAAGTTTGACTGAATAAATATGTGAATTACTCTATAAAATTCATCTGGATCGTGACAATTATGACACCAAAAAAGTTACATGCACACCAAAGGTTTACAAAAGGCAAAGGAACAACGCGTTTATTGGAAGGAAATCGCACAATTATTTCATAATTTTTATATAAGAAAAAACATACTGAGGTATAATAACATGTCTTGCTAGCATATTAATCTATTGTAATAAAATTCATAATATCATAAAATTTGTAGATTTAGCTAACAAAGTCCTTATATTTGTATAAAGTAACATTCGTGGAAAATTGTTTTAACGTTAGATATAAAGCTACAATTAAAACTTGCTTGCAAGACCCTCTCTGTTTGGATTTTTTTATCATTATCTCCTCTGTGATTAATATTTAATTTAGATAACTCTGGTTAATCAATTCATTTATAGTCATTTTCAAAAATGATGAACGGTTCTTTATATTGGTATATAATCATTTTAAACGTTCCAAATTTATGAAATCATATTCGTACATCAATGTTTTTGATACACCAATAACAAAAACTGAAATATATTGAATTGATACATTTTGTAACTATTCAAAGTTATATCAGAAACCTATACTTAATTATAAAATAATGAACCTGTTAAAGGGAGACAATACTCGAATAACTTTTTTTTCGAATCGGCACATAATACAAAGGAATGTCACTCTTGCATACAAATGGCACATCAATATAATTAATTAACTGTGCCTTCGTGCTCCACCTTCAATGAAGATTCTAAATTATAAATATAACCAAAAGTTGTTAACCTATGTGATTGTGAAGACTAATGGAAGCTAACCCACTGTAAAAAATATTTCTTTGAAATTTTTTGAAAACTTCTTTTTGAAAAATGCTCGAGCCACTTGACTTTCATAACTCGTAATTAACATTTTTACACAATATCTTAATAAAGTGATTCAAGATTATTTGATTCTCAAAGTGTAAGACGCAATAAAAGTCGTATGCTTGCATCATCTGACCCAAATGCAGATTTAACTAAGTCCTGAACATTTCGACATTTGTTTGTTTGTTTTTATCAATACCGGTTTGTAAACAAATTACAAGTACATGTTTTAAAGATCCGACTAAATACCTATATCTTGATAACGTCAGGTAAATATGCTTTACAATCTTCTTATAAAAAAAATAACTGTTTAAGTAACAAACAGTTATCAAAGATACCAGGCTTAATAATTTAATATTTGAGACCATATTTTAGACACAATCTAGTTAACCATTTAGATTACCTCCGAAGACTACCGATAGTTATTCGACCCAATATAAACATAGAATATAACTATAAATAGACTGTGAAACAAGTATAATACCAATTTTCTAGGCCCGTTTCATTTCAAGTCATAGATTAGAAAAATGTAAATCGTGGTTTATGAATGATTTCTTATGGTCCTAATCTTTCAAAGAAATATTTTTTTATGGGGAGTCGCTTGTTTCACTTTCAATGTTGATATTCTTATAACTAAACACTGAGGGCATTCATAACCCATCTTCAGCAGAAGGTCAAGTTAGGATTTCATGAATTCAGATTCAACTGAGGTTCATTTGTACTCGCCAGACATTAATACATTTTGGATTGTTTTCAGTATTATTTTTTTTCCCCTCATATTGCAGCAATCTAATGGTTAATAGCGCAATAGTATTTAATAATTTCGCTTTTTTTTTAATGTTTGCATTGACACTTATTACATTCTATATGTTTTGTTAGCTCTGACACTTTTGGTATATTGGACTTTCAAAACATTCTGCTTTGAGCATACCAGATAAATATTACTTCAGAAAATGTAAAGTTACACAAATACCGACATCATGGAAAATTTAAAATGAATATTCCTTTACCAAAAGGCAAAAGCAAAAGCTCAAACACATCTAACAAATGGAAAACCTCATATTCCTGACTTGGCACAGGAATTTCCTTTTGTAGAAAATAGTTGATTGCACCTGGGTTTATAGTTAGCTTATCCTCTCATTTGTATGACAGTCGCATAAAATTCCATCAAATTGACAATGTGTGAACAAAACAAACAAACTTTATAGGTAAAAATGTCAAAAATTGGGGTACAGCTGTAAATATTGTTTCTTAATCTTAATCACTATAACACAAAATATGTCAACAAAGAAAAACAAAATGGCATAGAAACAAAACTCAGAAGCAAAAATAACAGACAAAAATACAAAAAATACAATGTCATATATTAAAATCCCTTTTTTTACCCTCTCAATTTACTATTTAAAATTCCAACAAGGACAACATTCACTAGTAACACCATACAAAGAATCTATATTTTCCATTTTCTTTAGTTTTTACCAAGCAATTAATATATTTCAGTTGATTATATGTCTTGGTTTGACAATGTACGAAACTGGCACAAAGCCATACAGGAACATAAGGACTATCCGATACATGTTATTCATTACGAAGATATGCAACAGGTATGGTATACGTAACCATATTCACATTTTATAAGATCTACAATATACGACAATAACACTGCATTCAGATAACTTTATATTCCGAACAAGAGTGCACACGCTAAAATGTATCGCCTTCTTTACTAGCCATTCATTTTATGTTGATAGTCCTAAATTCAAAGCTTTACTACAAGTATCACATAAACTTAACATGATCCAAGAAAATGAGATCAAGGTCAGATAAACCAAATAGAAATACATGTACACCTTACAATCATTCAATACACTAAATAAAGTTGACCTATTGATTATAGTTTCTACGAAATAGACTTAACCAAGAAAAATAAACTTTGACCAATGAATCATGCCAGACACCTTAAAATCAGTATATGCTTTAAATATATTAGTAGTTGACCTAATGCTTATATCGTCTAAGAAACTAACTTAACCATGAAAACAAAACATTGAACAATAACCAATGAAAAGGTCAAGGTCAGCTAGATGATATCTGCCTGCCAGACATATACACCTTATAATCATTTGATACAACAAATATAGTTGACCTATTGCTTATAGTTTAAGAAAACATAAAAAATAACAAAAACTTACTACTGAGCAATGAACCGTGAAAATGTGGTCACGGTCAAATAAAACCTGCGAAACTTACATGTGCATCATAAATAAAGACAACAGTAGTATACCGTTATTCGAAATTCATAAATCGTTTGTGAGAAAAAAAAATCCGGGTTACAAATTAAAACTGAGGGAAGCACATCAAAGATAAGAGGAGAACAACGACACAACACTAAAATACAACACACACACAAGAACGAACTATAATAGCAATGGCCCTTTTCCTTACTTGGTACAGAACATTTTAAAAACAAATGGTGAGTATAACCTATTTTTATTGCAATATTAGATATACATGACGACTACAATACAAATAAATGGGAGAACATACAGGACAGAGAAATGCACAAATAATAGCTATGAAAAGACACCAGACTTATAATTTAATATGCCAGACGCACGCCCCGTCTTCACAAGAAAATATTTCATTTTTTAACTATTGCATAGAGTATGAAATAAAATCACAAAAATACTGAACTACGAGGAAAATTCAAAACGGAAAATCCCTTTTCAAATGGCAAAATCAAAAGTTAAAATACATCAAACTAATGGATTAAAACTATCATATTCCTGACATGGAACAGGCATTTTCTTCTGTAGAAAATAGTGGATTGAACCTGGTTTTATATCTAGCTAAACCTCTCACTTGTATGACAGTTTGGTTGTAATGTGTACATGTCCAACTGGCAGGTATCATCTGACCTTAGACAAAACTCAAAAACTTAACGTTGACCACTGAACCATTAAAATGAGGTCAAGGTCAGATTACACCAGCCAGTTGGACATGAAAACCTTACAGTTATTCAATACACCAAATATAGTGAAGGGTAAATTTAAAGTTGATTGGAGGGTTGTGGGTCTAATCGTTTAGGAGTTAAAAACCGAAAAAAAGGGCAAGATCCAAGAATTTTCTGGACCGATGGAAAAAATTGAGCATGTTCAAAACTTTGAACGGACGTTCAACGGATGAAGTGTCCGGTAAGCGTCCGTTTTGTACAATACTCGTCCGTTATGTGTCCGTTTTGTATCCGTTATTTGTCTTATACTAAGGTATATAGGATTTTTTTTTCTGAGACAAGTGCCTGTGATATTTCACTAGACATCAAAAGTTCAATGTAGGATAAAAAAAAACTTAATTCATATAATTTTTCACTAACCCCTCCCCCACCAACCCCCTCTTAACTTAATTTTGATTGACCAATAATGATATATAATGAATCGATGTCAATTAATAAACATAACTTGCAGCAATTTTTACATCTGTATGAAGTTTGTTTCAACTCACTAAACCATTAAGTAATGTATATGTTCCAGACCGTATGAGTATTTGGACCGTACGCGTACGGTCTGGACCGTATGCGTACTTTTTCAAAATACGCATACGGTCGGACCGTACGCGTACGGTCTGACTGATATTAAGAAGTTGGTCAAGCTTATTAGATACAAATGTATATAACAGATCAACATGACTTATATCTCCAATTAATATAAAAAGTTCAACAGCATTTGACATAAAAACTTAATATTTTAACTATTTAAAAAGATCACGCTTATTTAATCTGTTAATCTCTCTGTATTTTGCAGGCCGGTAATTCATTAATTGCAGCTCAGTATGCTCATTGAAATTGAAGTTATCGGAAGTAAACATAATGTGGAGGACAATTGTTTTAGAATATTTATGAACTTTACAAAAGAAATGCATACGCAAAGGAGCATGCATTATCAAAACATGTAAATGTAAAAAATACGACGTTCTTAATAGAAGCAAGTGTCACCTTCGGCCAGAATAACAAAATAAAATTCACGGATATACAATTAAGCAAATATTTAATTTCAATTGTTCGCTTATTCACTTTATCATCGGCCATCTATTTTGTAATAATAACAATTTGTTTAACTAAAAATAAAGATTTTGATAAATGTTTGTTTAAATTTAACCCATATGATCCCAAAACGTATGATCAGCTGGACCGTACGCGTATACTTATACGGTCCGACCGTACGCGTATGGTCGGACCGTACGAGTATACATATACGGTCCGGACCGTACGCGTACGGTCCAAATACTCATATGGTCTGGAACATATATATATGTTTAGCATCATTCGCTAAACCAGATAAAAAAAAAAGAAATCACAAATACAGTTTTTGAATACTGCATACCTTCGCCATCTAGAATTTAACAATAAGGGTTCTGCTAAGAACCGTCTACTTTAAGAAGAAGAAACCAAACTTGTGATTAAGCCTTTCATATTTTCGATCTTTAAGTAGCAATAGTGCGGTAACACCTGCATATACAATATCTATCTCCAACTTATTTGAAGGTTCTGCATGCTTAATACATGTTAGTAAACTTTATGAGTATTTAATAGGTCATGCTTCAAATCACTTTGAGTCAACACAACCACTGATCACCACTGGAGTTTTTAAAAAAAGTTACAGAAAAAAATCAAAGATATACCATAACCCAAAATTCCATTAGGGACAACCCCTGACCAAGCTTCACACTGGACACAGTAGTATGATGTTTTACATGTTGTTGGTTTTAACTAGATTCGTTCATTCACTTTCATGAACCTATCGTCCAAGGGCTGTATAGTCATGATCGTTAAAAACTTCCGTTTGTTTGTTCACTTTCATCCTTTTTTTTTAATTTCAAGTCCATAGAATAATAACCAAAGTTACATATTAACACATAACTTGGCAAACACACAGGAATCTGATGTTCAGTGATCTTCAGTGGTTGTCGTCTGTTTATGTGGTTCATAAGTATTTCTCGTTTTTTATATGGATTAGACTGTTGGTTTTCTCGTTTGAATGGTTTTACACTAGTTATTTTTGGGGTCCTTCATAGCTTGCTGTTCTGTGTGAGCCTATGATCCGTGTTGAAGACCGTACCTTGAGCTATAATGGCTTACTTTTATAAATTGTTACTTGGATTGAGAGTTGTCTCATTGGCATTCACACCTTCCTATATCTACTTACTCTCTTATATTGGCTGAAGTGCTTTTAAGATTGAGATTTGTGTGTGAGTGTTTGCTTATTCTTATGTTTTAATTTCATAAACTTAATCTAATTGCAAGTGGTGCATAAAATAATTCTTTCAGTCTTTTTAACACATACCTTTTTTTCAGAATGGCATCGAAGAAATTAGAAAATTAGCAAAATTTCTAGAGAAACCCTATAATGAAAATTTATTAAAGGATATCCAGGACAAGTGTCAATTTGAATCGATGCAAAAGGATAAATTTTATGATAAAAGTCATTGGAAAGAAAACACTACCGGTATTGGAATCTATAGAGAAGGTAAATCATTATCTTGAAACATTCATAATTAAATTAAATTAACAATAAAATAATTACAATTCAACAAGTGACAGTGTGAGCTACGGCTCTGGCACTGATGAAACCCACACCCATATATTTCGGTAAATAGGAAGTTGTTGAGTGATGAACCTGAAAATGCATCACACAGTGTAGCTGAAAGAGGGACGAAAGATACCAAAGGGACAGTCAAACTCATAAATCTAAAACAAACTGACAACGCCATGGCTAAAAATGAAAAAGACAAACAAACAACAGCACACACGACACAACATAGAAAACTAAAAAATAAACAACACGAACCCCACCAAAAAATTAGGGGTGATATCAGGTGCTCCGGAAGGGTAAGCAGATCCTGCTGCACATGCGGCACCCGTCGTGTTGCTTATGTGATAACAAATCCGGTAAATAGTCTAATTCGGTAGGTCACATTCATGAAAGGGAAGGGGATTGTAGTTACGACGTAAGGAACATATCCGATATCATTTGTGAAACGGTTATTCCATAACGGTCAACCAACTCGTGATGGCGTCCGTAAAATTTACGAAGGGATGATTTCAACTTAACCATTTGGAACTCTTGGTTCAATAGCTTCCTTGTGAGCAGCAACCCTCTATCAAGAAAATCATGATAGGAAATGCAAGCACTGGAATATCGTATTAATTGGGAGATATATACCTCGTATGCAGGTGCTGCTGGGATGTTGCTACTTAGAAATTGAAAGTTCACAATTGGAAAGCTGAAATCATCTCTTTTGTCGTAAAGTTTTGTTTTCAACCGACCGTCATTGTCAATTTCTAGATGTAAGTCAAGATATGAGGCCGACTTAACTGTATCTGTAGTATCCTTTATCTCTAGCTCGATTGGATAGATGCGTTCCACATAGTCACCAAATTTTGAATTATTTAGTGAAAGAACATCATCTATATAGCGAAAAGTAGAGTTAAAGGATATTGCTAACTTCTTATCTTTCTTCCTAAGAAGTTATTGCATGAAGTCAGCCTCATAATAATAAAGAAACAAGTCGGCAAGTAGAGGGGCACAGTTTGTTCCCATTGGAATGCCGACAGTCTGTTGAAAAACACGTCCTCCGAACGTAACAAATATGTTGTCAATCAAGAAATCAAGCATCTTGATAATATCAGTTTCAGAGAATTTTTTGGTCGAATCAGAGTGACCCTTTACAAAGTAGGATTTATCCCTCCCTAAGACAAGATACTTGTATCTACGTTGGCCAATCTTTTTTACGAAGCAAAGCAATACCAACTCTTTCAATTTGTCTTTTAGTTTGAAATGTGGAATACTAGTGTACAGAGTAAAAAAGGCAAATGTTTTAATACTGTTACAAGATGAAAGAGAGTTAGATTGTATGTACTCTAAAAGATCTTTGGAATTTTTAAGTATCCACATCTGATTCACGCCCCCTCTAGAATAGGCAGTTTCACAATAACTTTGAAGCCCGTCTTTGATTGCTGATAAAATAGATGTTAATAATTTAGAAAGAGGTTTTGTAGAGCACTTGGAAGACCCAGCATTGTAAGGACAGTTATATAAACCTTAAAAGCAATTCAAAAATCCTTGTAATGTAGTTCCTAAGAAAAATGTGACAAAAATTTTCAACTTGGCTATCATGTGGCAAATGATACAAGTTCAGTAAACAGAAAGATGTTGAGTGAAGAATATGAAAAAGCATCACAGGGCATACTGATTTATATAAACCCTGAAACCAAATGTCAGAAATCCTTATGATGTAGTTCCTGAGAAAGATGCTACAAAAAATATTTATGGGACGGACGGAAAGACTGACAGATGGAAGGATGGATAGACTGAAAGACAGAGGTAAAACATTATACCCCCAACTTTTCATATATTGCATGAAAGGGTATAAATATGATATGACTACCACAGGTGAATTAGAACATATAAAAGATATATAATGCTAAACAACCAACAATAAATCAATCATAGATAAATAACAAAGATTGTAAAGATGTTGTTTTATTTGGTCCGAGTTGTGAACAAATATTGTCAAGTGATATTGACTGATCAACAAAAGATAACTCTAGAATAAATATTCATATTTAAACTAAAAATGGGTATTGTGACATTGACTTGGAGCTGTGGTAGGCACTGTTTTAAATCACCATCTAGACTTCGAGAAAATTCAAATTTGACAAATGATATTGACTCTAAGGCTTGACTTTTACTAAAAATCCTATGTCAATTTTTAAATGTTTTTGTTTTGTTTTATTGTGCTTTTTTGTTGCTGTCCAATTGACCTTTATACATACAAATGTATATCTTTTTAATTATATTTTAAATATTAATATCATTTAACAAGAATAGATATAATCAAATATGTTTATATTGCAGGTAAAGTGGGTGGATGGAAGAAGGTTTTTACAGTAGCACAGAATGAGAAGTTCGATAAATTGTTTCAGGAAAAAATAGCTGATTTAAATTTGGACATTAAATTCACAATATGAATGATAAAAAATGTAGGACTAAGCAGTGTATAAACCAAGCAGTTGCTTCTGTTGTATACTTTTATACACATATTGTTCGACTATATGAAACATTACAAAAAGACTGTTGGAACATGCATGACAAATAATCAAAATAAACTCGTCAAAGATTTCAGGCAATAAAATAAAGTCAAGTATCATCTTTCAGACTTGAGTCCATGCATTTCATTTTGTAGTTAATGTTACATGAATAGAGGAAATTTCCATAAAAGGGTATCGATTAATTTCGATTTAATATGTTATATCTAAAGTTAAACAGGTATACAGTTACATTCTTCTGCATCATTTGGTCTCTTGTTAAAAGTGATCTCATTGGCAATCATATCACATGTTACTTTTATATTTATATTTAGTACTGACATGAGCAATAAGAAGGGTGCCACATGTGGAGCAGGAGTTGCTTACTCTTCCGTAGCACCTGAGATCACCCCTAGTTTTTGTGGGGTTCTTGTTGCTTAGTCTTTAGTTTTATATGTTGTGTCTCGTGTACTATTGTTTGTGTTTATTTTAGATTTGTTGTGTTTTGTGTACTATTTTTTGTCTGTTTATTTTAGATTTATGAGTTTGAATGTCCCTCTGGTATCTTTCCCCCTCTTTCAAATCAATATGGATAAACATTACCTTAAAGGAAGAGAAGGCTTTGGAGCCTAATTTTCTGATCTTGCAAATGTACCTCTTAATTAATCAAGATAATCATGATAATGTCTGACAAATTTTGCTTCAAATGGCTTTCTTTTTATTATTCCCTTGAAGTTTCAACATTTTTTGCCTTTGTATTTCAGTGAAGATCTTAAAAATTTGCCACTCATAATTATACAAGCCTCTCTGGTAGCCATAGTTTTCTTAACATCAGAATCAAGTGAGGAAGATTTGTTAAAGACCTACCCTACATAATTCATGCCAAGTTTTGTTTTAATTGACCAAGCAGTTTCAGAGTATATTTGTACAATGACAAATTAATTTAACACATGTAAATAATCAACTGTTATTTTATTCTGATTCTATCTTTCTTTTCTTCACTTCAGGTCCATCACCTTAAAAAAAAGAGAAATAATATATTTTAAAGTTTCACTTTGTTCTATGACAACATACATCTACCTTTATACATATTATACAAACATCTTTGGTTACTGATAAATCATTCAAATGGAGTCAATATCCATTAAAAAGTAAATCTATCCACTCTAAAATAGATCACAATTTTGATCTAACAATGTCTCTCCTATAATTTAAGAAAATAAACAACAAATAAATGTATAAACAAAAGAAGATGTTGGGTATGCATCAATGAGCCAGCAACACATTGAGATTATTAACTCAAAGCCATCTAGAGGTCATCATGCAGTCTACAACAATAATCAGATGAGTAAATGACAGGTGTGAGGTGTTTTTATGGTATATTGAACTCTAAACATCCTAAACATTGTATGCCAGACTCAGAGTGTCAAACACAGACCATGGCCATAAAATTCACCAAATGGTAAAAGAAAAATAAGAAATGACAAAAGACGGTCACTCTTTGTGGTGATTTTTCACATTGAATGGTGATTATTGTGAGTGATATGTTCATAATATGGTTGTAAATCAGACTTTTATTTATTATATTTACCAGTAATCACCTTGACTGTGGTTCACTCACCGAACAACCAAAAGTAACTTTTAACTGAATATACTTACAGTGTGTACTTAACTTAAGCTTTTTGCAGGATGTACTAGTAAATGTAATTACACCAGTAGTCATAGTATTCAGGTACTTGTGTTAAAGAAATAAATGATGTCTTAAGATAAATGAGTAATGTGTCCATGGGACACAGATGATGCCCCTGCTTGCATATCATATAAAGTTATAAAGGGACATAACTGAAGAACATTAAAGTGATACTACCCAAACTTGTACTTGATCTGAGTTTTTTGGTAATAATTATCACCAAGTTTCATAACATTTGGTAAAGGCAAAATTAAGTTAGAGAACGGAAACAAAAAAATCAGCAATTTATCCATTTTTAAACAGGCATAATGCTCGAACTGTAAAAGTGAAAACACCAAAATACAAACTTGATCTGTATTTTGTGATAATTAGCATTGTGTATAAGTTTCATAACATTTGGTTGAGGCAAACTAAAGTTAGAGAACAGAAACAACCTTCGGGACATGCAAATGGATGGATGTTCAGTCGGACAAGGGTAAAACTTAATGCCTCCTCTGCTATGGTGGGGGCATAAAGTAAGTGGTAACAACACAGATAAAATTTAATCCCTCAAAAACTCAAATGAACAGTAAGCAATTGGGATATTTGTTTGTGTATTTGTTCAATTAATATATATACAATGTAGTTGTCTGAATATGCAAAAAAAAAACTGTTTTGCTGCTATAGTAAATCATGCTTGTAGAATAAATTAAAATTAAAGCTTACCCTCCTTTGGTTTTTGTCTAAATAGAACCTCAGCTGACATATGGAAAGACACACACATCATTTCTTTTTTAGGGGCTACATTCCTAACATTATGAATGGTAAAGTTATCTGGTAATGGTGATCCTATTGTACTCTCTATTCTCTGTTTCACATCAGCTTCAGGTGACTCACTCTTTGAAAAACAATACACATACATATAAGGAAGTAAATCAGATGATGTAGGTTTTATGTTGTCATCAATATCAACAAATAATGACTGAAATGTATCAGTAAACTCAATACCAAGGGCTGGTAAATTCATAACAACTTTCAAATTTGTCTTATTTCCTGTTTCCTTATAATTTTTCCATCTTTTTAAAATGTCAGGTTTGACTATTGTCTTGATGAATTCTCTCCCATCTAAATTACTGCAGTTTACTTCTGTTTTAATTTTGTTTAGTTTGATGTTTTTACAAAGACTTTCATAAGAACTAGGATTCAAGTCATTAGCAAAAACAATAGCTTTCCTTGATTTAGCAGCAGGTATAGCAAATGGTCCTACACCAGCAAAAACATCATAGACAACATCTCCTTCTTTTATTTCTTTAACAACCCTTTGATGCTCAGAACCTACAAGTAAACAACATATAAAACATTTTGGTTATCATCAAAATTTCATGAGGGTGCATTTTATTAGAGAGGGAGTGGGTTAAGTAAAGATTAAAATATGTGATAAGAGAGTCAATGAGACATTTCTCCATCCTAGTCACAATGTGTAAAAAGTAAACCATTATAGGTCAAAGTATGTCCTTCAACACAAAACAGCAAGCTATAAAGGTCTAGTGTAAAACAAATTCAAACAGGAAAACTAACAATTTAATCTAAAAAAAAATATTAAAAAAATGAGAAAGACTTATGAACTAAATCAATATACCACCACTGAGCAACAGCTGGTTCCTGACTAAGGACAGGTGTCGCATAAATTATGCATTGAAATGAAACAAATAAAAAATCGTAAAACTTACTCAATCTGGGATTCCAATATACTTTTGAGAAGTCAAACTCAAATGTAAATCCATGTTCTTTTGCTTGAGCCATCATATTGTCTTCCCCAGCTATTAATTCCATTTTAAAATTACGGAAAGTATTATCTATTTGACCAGTTTTGTTCACTACTGTTTTCACTGAAGGGTTTTTATCCATTAAAACCTGGCCTGCAATAAAAATTGAAGAAAGATCAACATACTGATACAAGGTAAGTAACATATCATGTACAGGTATATAACATATCAAAGTTCTGTTTAGGTACTGTAGTAAATGCTTTTCTATCTCAAAATTTGATTTTTTCACCAGAACACAGGAGAATGCATGTGCTGTTAGTGACGACATCAAGAGATCAATGTAGGATAAAAAACTTAAATCAAATAGTTTTGGGGTGGGGGGTCAACATTGCTGCAAGTTTTGTTAATCTTAAATCGATTTTACATATATCCCTTTTGGTCAATCAATTTTTCCCAAATTAAGTTAAGAGGGGGGGTGTGAGGGTCAGTAAAAAAACTATGTGAATTAAGTTTTTTATCCTTCATTGAACTTTTGATGTCGTCCCTTAAGTTTAAGGGTATAAATGGGTATAAATATTGTAAATTCAGAAATTATTACGATTTTTTAATTATTGTGAAAAATAGGACAGAGTTGCAATTGTTAACGCTATAATTTAAAATCGCATTTTGAAATATTTTATATGAACAGTCAAGGGTCTAACTTAAATAAGTTATAAGAGAAAAATAACATGCATGTGTTATTACAGGCACTTTTATGAGTTGTCTACTCTTTTTTTCCTTAACCTGTAATAACATATGTTTGTTATCAGTTAAATATATCATAAATATTTTATCTTTTGTGGGCACTTGGGAATTCTTGAAACTTTGCGCAGTAGATTAATATATTACCTTGATAACTAATTTTCTAATTCCATTAATACAATTTTTATCAACCATAGTAAATCAATGAGACAAGGCCTTTGAGGGAAGGCTTAGTTATTACAGGCATGTAACTTATTATATTACAGTAAATGAGACATTCGAGAATTTCTTGGAATCTTGCGCAGTGCTTCATTACAAGTTCTGATCATCATTTCTTACAATGAATTGAAATACATTGTGATATATGCATGAGCAAAGGCTTTAAAGAGATGTAGGGAAGCTGTTATAACACCCTTTGGTTATTGTAGGAATATATTTTCTGTAATAACATAGGTGTATTAGGCATATCTGGTTAACTATGAACTGCTATATCTTTGCAAAGTTTAGTATACATAAAGAAAATTATAATATCAATAGAACTTGTGAAAAATGTAACAAAATAAAGTTTGTATATTGTCCCCTTGAAACATGTAACATACATATGTTATTACAGTATTTTGATATTTTAGCCCACAATAACAACATGTTAATTAGGTCTTTCCACCTTTCCGTGGAAAGACCTATTGAATTTGTTCTGATTATTATTATTATTTTTTTTTTTTTTTTCTTCCGCCTAATTTTTTTTCTTGCGTATTATTGATGTTTCAAAAGATGTCGCTTAGATATTTGGAATATGGTATCGTATAGTTTATACGCTTTAAAAATTTACAACTGTGTAACAAAATACTTTACGTTGTAAGAGTTATCTCCCCAAACACTGTTTTTCTTGTGGCCACTACTCCTACGCAACCGTTAAAGATTACGACAAATTTATTTTACCAAATTGCTCGTTACATCTTCAGGATTAGGATATTCATTTGGACCGAAGCTTTACGGAGACTCCATATGAGAGTTATTCCCCCTTTTCCCTTAAATTAAGTGATATGCATTTCTAAATGGTAAACCATATGTGATAAAGACATAGGGTCTTTAGATTTGGGGTCCTTGGTCGAAAATAATAAAAATGAGGTCAAGGTCAAAGGTCAAGGTCATATTCTAAATTTTTGGCTTATTTTCATTTATTTTCAAATACCTTATGACATATCGACAATTAATTTTTCATAAATTGTTAGTTGCGACATGTCCTTACTTGTATATTTTGATTGAAAGGGTGCGCAGACAATAAATGGGAGTTTTTGCCCATCTTACATTTAGAATTACGCGTAAAGTGATATTACTAATAAACCAAACATATTAAAGACCTTGGGTCTTTTGATTTAAGGTCCTTGGTTTGTGAACTTGAAATTGAGGTCAAGGTCATAGGTTGATATGACGTTCTAGATTTTGACCTTTGCTTTAAATTCATATAAATACATCATAAAGCCATAGGAACTAACATTTTAAACTGATTTTTAATATTTCAATATCAAAATAGATCTTTACTAGTGGAAAGACCTACAATTGTTCTCTGAACAATTGGTTTTTAATTTTTGTTTGTTATTTTTCTCTAATAACTTATTTAAGTTAGACCCTTGACTGATGAATTAAACAGGATTTTTGTCAAAATCGTAAAAATTAAAATCACAATTTAAAATGTACATGTACTCTAAAATGACAAAATCACAATAATAAATGCACACAATAATTTCTGAATTTACAGTATACAGTTTCTTAAAAAAAAATTTAATTACTGGACTTTCCAATACAGTTCTTACTTCACATGAATAAAAGAAACTGATCTTGTCTACATGTAGTTTAATACCAATTCAACAGACATTAACCCATAAACTAAACTTATTTAAATTAAATAAAAAAGACAGCTAGAGTTCAAAATACAGCTTTTAATAAAAAGATTACTGTCTATTATACTATACAATATATCTACAAATTCAAAATGTACATTGACCCTTGCCTAATTAATCATGTGTTAATTCACTTTAACTGTTAAAACATAAAAGGAGTCTCCAAGTAAATTAAAGCCAACAATTTTCACAAACTTTCTTTCAAGTCTTAAGCTTTCTTTTTATATTTTAGCTACAACAATGTAATTGAGACTGGTTGAGTTATTTACAAACTTTATAGTTATACATGTACTATTGTAATTGTATAACTTCTATGTTTTGGGGAGTTTAATATATATTTACCAATTTACTCTTATTCTAATTAAATAAAATGTATAGTTTCATTCATTTTTTTTTCTATACAAAATACATTAGAAGGGATGACAGAAATAACTAAAAATATTTGACAATAGCGAGTACATGTACTACAGATCACCAATTGCAACTCCTCATGTAATAAAAAGAAGTGTAAACAAAAACAAACAACATGGTCAAATTTATTATCATCATTGAGCAAAGCAAATGTGTATTTTTTTAATTACTCACAACCTTATTTAATGGAAAGTTGTCAACTTTTAAGTGAAGAAAGAAATAACTTTATTAGTAATAGCAGATTAAATACATTTTTTACTTTGAGCTACCATCAGGGTTTCCGCTGGCGGACGCCATTTTCGCAATTTGCGAAAAAATAATAATTGTGGCGATTAAAATTCGTCATTGGCGAAAGAAATATATATACGATTTATTTTCAGCCATCTTGTTTATTTACATTTTTTCGGGTTTCTCAGATTTTACCTGATCAGACAATATACTCGGAATTCACCTTGAACTCGTTTACATTTAGACAGAAAATCAATAATCAGCTGATTGCATTGTGTGATATCGACAACAAAGGACTAATTAATAAAGGTGTTAATTGTATTTTGACATTATGATATGGTTAAATGGCGTCCGTCATATGTCACAAAAGGATCATTTATTAACTACTTTGCGACGCACGTGTTCGAAGCAAAGTTTTGACGTCTCCTCTCCTCATAATGATAGTCCAGAAAAGAAAACTGTTGTTATGACGAAAATTTATTAAAAGCAAGAAATATCTTTGATTTAAAACTTTATCCTTTGACTTTGATATCGATAATTGATTTTAAAGAGTACTTTAAAGTCGTTTATGTGTTACGACATGTTTCAAGCATAGTTTTACATCTCAACTTTTTCATTTACATATATAAAGAATTTTCACCCTTTTAAAAAAAGTTCCGTTTTTTAATAGTTAAAGTTAAAAGTTTATTCTTTACAATTTAACTGTAACGTAGACTCTTAGATAAGTTTGAGAGAATAATCATAGACAACGATGGGGTAAACTCAACTTATTTGAAGGGGGGGGGGGGGAATTAAACAAAAAATATATAATGTTACTTGGCGAAAAAAATAACAAAGTGGCGAAAAATATATTGTTTTGGCGAAAGAGGTGGCGAAAAAAATAATTGACCCAGGGGAAACCCTGGCTACCATGTAGATTTAAATAGAAGACAAGTATTCGACAAGGACACAGGCACTTGTCTTTGAAAAAAAATATATACCAACTGTATATCATATCTGTGTAAAGGTACATTAATACATTTGAATGTGCATGCACAATGTATTTGTTCTAAAATGTGAATGCAATGTCATTTAGTGATTGTACATGAAGTAATTATTACAAACCAACATTTTCTCTAACTTATACTACTAAACTAACAGTTTTCCCACAACTCATCAACTGCTTTAAAAGTTATCATTACCATGATTACCTATAATATGTTTATATTGGAGGACTTCATCTTTTAAATTAAGATGGGCTATATGCCCTATAATGGAAAATCCAGAGACATTTGTTTTTACGATAGCTGGAATAATTTCTGAAGCTGTCCAATTATCATAGCACAAATCTGTATCATACTTCTGAAAACTTGTCAAGTCTACGTCGGCTTCATTGCACATTTGTCTTTCTTCATTGCTAAAATCGTCTAGTGACTTGTATTTCAATGGATTGAGAAGAAATAGCTTGTGTGATTTAAAATCAGGATCAAAGTTTTCAAGATCTGCTATGGGTTTCAGTTTTGGCATCCTCAGCATTGATAACTTCATACATTTACTCATTTGTTTTATTGCTTTAATTGGTACTTTAACTCCTGGAATTTTACAAGTCCTTTTGAAGGCAGATTTGTCTAAAACTTTCATTCCTATAACATGTTTAGGGGGACACAATTCTGACACCTCAGACTCAGAGTCAATGTTTTCCATTTTCAATTTTAAATCGTTGAAAATATCAAAGAAATTTGATGAAATGGCCTGTAAATTAATCGGAGGTATTCTATCAAAAAAATTGTATCTTGCAACTTGGAGAAATTTATGTCCATTTGTTTCAGTTCTTACAACTACAAGTCTTTTGGAATCTATAGATGATAATCTCGGAATACATCGATGAAAAAGCTGTTTAATGAACATGAATGAAATTATTTGGTAATGAACTTTTCAAAGATAAAGACGTTTTGTCATTTCTGCATCGAGAAACGTGCAAAAAAATATCAACAGGAAGTTGATACTCTTTGGTCCTCTTTACTAAAGAGTGGGAGAGTTTACTAATAGGTAATAATAATGCATTGCCTATTTGTAGACAGATATCTTGTTACTCCTTGTAAAATTTCATATAGTTGACATCGTTCAAAATCAATGAGTTAAATTTGATATGAAATAGCATCAAACTCAATGATATAGATCATATTTTAGGGTCTACAAAAAAAGTCTCAATGATGTCTCCCTAGAATTATCTCCCTTGTATCTCAGCATGGATGATCAAGGGTGTCCAAGATGTAAAACAACTAAATACAGAAATCCTTCATTGAAATTGCTTGTTAATATCTGTGGACACTCATTGTATGTTGTACATAATGAAATTAATCCTTATGATATAAAATCCACACTTCAATGAAATTGAATCAATATTACAATAATGAAATATAAACTAAAAAGTCTAAAAGTTAAAATTTATTAATTAAGATACAACAAGTACAACTTACAAGCTTTAATACACAAGTTTCAGTTACAGAGTGAATTTACAATTAACATTTAAGTGCTCACAACTTGAGCTTACACTGACCTTAATGACTGGCAAAGTTGATAGATCTGTGAAAGGGTGCGTCTAAACAGTGGCGGATCCAGGGGGGGGGGGGGGTTCCGGGGGTGCGCACCCCCCCTTTATTTTTGCCGATCAATGCATTTGTATCGGGACATATGTTTTGCACCCCCCCTTTCGAAAATTCCTGCATCCGCGCCTGCTACACACTGCTAAGGAGTCCTTGGTGCACTAAGGACTGATAACATGCCACTAAGGACTAGATGGGGTGCTGTTACATGTAAAAAATTTTCATATTAAGGTAGAAATTGATATTTAATGCATAAATTTCAAATTTTATAGAAAAATAATCATAAATAAACGAGATATTCAACATTATTTAGACACGTGCCTGTTTGTCTTTGATGTGCCGAAAATCAATGGACCGTTTGACACGTGTCAAATTATATATTAACTGATTACACGGGAATCCTGCTATCTATTTTGTTTAATCGACAAGTTTGGTAAAGTTGGATACTAATAAATGAATTGTTGTTGAAATTTTATTAATATTTTTTTTCAGAATGAAGAAGTATTTTCTCAAGTGTATATTTCTTGTAAATAATGAATTTGTCACCAGAACAATATATCTTATGTCGGATTTATATTTGATGTTCATATTAATAAGTGACTGAAATATATTTTTTTTTAAATATTTATTTCACATTTATATATATATTTTGAAAGTATGTGTTGAAGTTTTGATAACCGGCAGAGGTGTTAGTTGCTTTTTCATTAAACTCATCTTGATCTTGGGCTGTGATAAGTCCGGTAGAACCGAAAATTGAATCTAATACTTCGTAGAGTTCTTTGTCGTTGGAACCAATTCTATTGTTCAGGTGGTCGGACACATTATCTATAATGTGTATTGTACCCGTATCTCTATACTGTTTATTATTTCTTGCAAGCGTGCTTGAATGTGATGACAGGTGACGACGGACATGCGTTTGAAGAATAGACTGGTATGGAGCTGGAACACTTTAGTTTGTTTCTTGTGGTGCACTTTTCAAAATTTATTTTCATATATAAAGACATTAAGCAATGTATTACTGGACAAAACGAAACCAATAAGATAATGCATTTTTACTTCATGCAACCACACTAAGTTGATATATGACCTGTTTGAGCAATATATTTCGGGCCTTCAACAGTGAGTAAAGCACACACGATACCACATGGTCATTATTTCATAAATTATTTCGTACAATATGTTAAACAGACAATTTGTTAAAAAAAAAATACAAATCGGATTTCCTTCTGACATACTTGTTCTTCTTTAAGAAAAATAGATTTCAAGAAATTATAGTTGAAAATATTTCTGTCAGCTTTTTCATTTTTTCACGTGATATATTTAGGTTTAAAAATTCAAATTATATTGTATTACAAAAAATATTTTTACACATCATGTGATAAATATTTTCGAGGCATTCATACGAAGCATTCTCTTTCTCTGTCAAAATTATATCTTTTTTTTTTTTTAGCTCTAAATTAACACATACTGAAAATTTTTCGTGAATACTGTACTCTGTTGTGCAGAGTTGCTATAGGTGACGAATACCACTATGTAATGGAATGCAGCAGTCTCTTGACAGATAGAACACTACTTATTGACAAGAAATACCTAACGAACTTTAATGTTTTAAAATTTAATGCTATTATGAACCAAAAACAGAAATCTAAACTTCGAAAATTGTGTCAATTTATTAGAATTATAAATGACAAACTGGATTCTCTCTGATGTTAACCTGTCGGCTATACTGATCATACCGTTGTAAAAAACTCATATTTAATGCTTCCTCAACAAATGTACATATATGCAATGTAATGTAAACTAATGTGTTTTTCTGTATACCTTTTTCCAACTTAGGTGATACCAGAATAAAATGATATATATATACTAAAAACTGTGGAACATTTCAAAAAACATTTGTCTCTTTTATATATTTGAAAATGAAACTTAATCTGACTAAAAATCGGGAAATTATTTGTATGCCCCACGTACGATAGTAGAGGGGAATTATGATTTCTGGTCTGTGGGTCCGTTCGTTTGTTCGTCCGTCTGTTTGTTAGTCTGTCTGTCCGTTCGTTCCGCTTCAGGTTAAAGTTTTTGGTCAAGGTAGTTTTTGATGAAGTTCAAGTCCAATCCACTTGAAATTTAGTAAACATGTTCCCTTTGATGTGATCTTTCTAATTTTAATGCCAAATTAGAGTTTTGACCCCCATTTCACGGTCCATTGAACATAGAAAATGATAATGAGAGTGGGGCATCCGTGTACTTGGGACACATTCTTGTTTCAACTTCTTTTACTTTAAGAAAAAACATGTCAAACATATACAAACAAATAACTAATGTATGAACAGATATCAAACTGTTTGAAAACTAGTGGTTTTCATAAACCCCGATGAAGCCACATGATTTTTTCTCTCAATTCCATCGTAATTTTTTAGTGAAACCATTTGTACATACACGCATCTTTGTCGAAATTAAAATAAAAACAAAACACTTATCAATAATATATCTATTCCTTTTGTCTTCGTATCTCTTGCATAACAAGCTGACCACACTCTAACGTATTAGTCATTTAGTTGGCGCAAATCAAAGTCGTGCACATGTGGCAAATAACTTTGTCGGGAAAGTAAAACAAAAACAAAATTATAAATACTAAGCATACATCTTTTCGATACAATCGTTTATTACTTATAATAAAACAAAACGATTATGATTGTTTAATCAGTTGTTATGTCATATGGCACGTGTCAAACGGTTCATTGATTTTCGGCATATCAAAGAAAAACGGGCACGTGCCTAAATAATGTTGAATATCTTGTTTATTTATGATTATTTTTCTATAAAATTTGAAATTTATGCACTAAATATCAATCTCTAACATAATATGTAAAAATAATACACATAACAGCACTCCTCCTAGTCCTTATTGGCATTGTATAGTCCTTAGTGCACTAAGGAGTCCTTAGCCGTGTTTAGACGTACCGTCTGTGAAAACCTAGAAAGATTTTTAAAAAGTAAGAGAGAGAGCTAGATCTATATCGAGAGAGATGTAGAGGGAGACAGATGATATGAAGGGTACTTCTATAGTAGTGTCTGCACGACCCCATATGAGTGATGAGTTAACAAATTGGCCTTCTTAGGTTATGTGTACCAACATCCGGTTTTATAATACATTGTCATTGGATCTGGAAACTGAATCGTTGAAACTAATCAGTATTGGCCTGTAATAGAAAACATTATAAAAATTAGAAATTAAATGCAAAAAAATAAATTATTTTTAACTTGAAAAAAATAAAAAATATATACAAGAACTCTATAGTGCCTAACAAGATTTTGTGAGGTAGACGAAATTGACCTTAAATCGATCGTATTGACTTCTTTGCTCCAAACCAAAAATAGGTAGATCGGATATATTTTGACTTTATTTAATGACTTCCTTAGTTTGGGAATAATTGTAATTAGCATGTTCCTATGAGATAGAAAAATGTTGTTTGTTTTGTAAGATAAATAATATTTTTACCTGGCGTAGCCGTGTGTTAAGTGTATTTCGGCATCTCTCTCCGAAAAATGACTAGTTGATTGGAATAAAACGTCTTATTGGTTAACTTTTTCTGTTTTTCTCTGCAATTGACTATTAAAAAATAATCTATCTGCTCTGTATTTGGACAATTTTGTGAAAATAGGAGGATTGGCAATTTTTACCTTTCATACCTATACTTTCATTGATAAAACATAACATGGACTCATCCAGTGTCCAGTTTGAAGGTCGTTTTAGTTTCTGTCACAATCATACACATTCTGATTTAATCAATAGTCATGTATGAAAAGCATAAACAGTTTGAAGGTAAACTAATAATAACTTAACCCAATCAAATTGCGTAATATTCAATAACAATGACCGGTCCACATTATAATAAGTAATAGGGGTAAACTTGGTAGGGAGAAAATGTAAGATATTCAAAATTTATTTTTTTGCAATAACGAATAAAAATTTGTCAACCAAAAGTTTTGCTATAATTTCATAAACATGTCGTTCTGTATTGGTACAGTTTTTGGATCTTTCATTTATGTATTTAATGCCATTCAAAGTTTCGGCTTCAAAAGTTCACATAATTTTTGACTTTATACAGAAAATTTGTCCTTTTAAAACATAAAATGTTTTCAAAGTAATACGTTACTACAAAGTAAAATCATTTTTCAAAACACTACAACAATTTTCATTTTGATTGGTACAGAAGTATTTTCATAAAGTGCGTTGAAATAAACAGCGGTATAGCAAACATCGAATTCTATAGGGTGAAATAATTTTATAGTAAAATGCAGATCAGAAACTAAAACTAAAAAAAAAAATAATATAACAATGTGGTGTGCTTGTCAAAGAGACAACTTTCCACAAAATTCAAATGAAGTTGATGTAAGCAATTATAGACAATCTTAGGACATGTTTACAGTTGAAATACTACATTTGTAGACTATACATTTGTAGACTATAAATTGTTAATTAATGCTGGTAATACATGCATGTGAATTAAAAAATGTTTCATGTACTTCAGATGTTCAAAACTTCTGAGAGCATAGTAAAGCCAATCTTCTAATACATAAAAATATTTGATCCTTTTCTTTAAAACAGATGTTAGAGTTGTATAGAACAATATTTGACTATTTACCTATCTATTTCAGATGTGAAAGCTGTGTAGACTTGCTCTTCATTAAAGGTTCTGGAGCTTGTCCTGAATGTGGTACAGCATTACGAAGAAGCAATTTTAGACTACAACTCTTTGAAGATCCTTATATAGAAAAGGAAGTAGACATTCGAAAAAAGATTTTGAGAGAGTACGTTTGAATTGTATATGATCATAAAATGTAGATATAGATCACACCAGTCAAAGTGAGCCAGAATCTCCATCTTGGATTCAAAATTTAGCTTTAAAATAGGGCAGTCAAACCTTTATTGGGACTCTGGGATCTGGTGTTTTCAAGCACAGTTTTTTGGGATTGATCCTTACAGGATCAGGGAATTCTTTATTTGAATTTTAGGATGTCTGGATTTCAATTTCTTTAAATTTGGACCTCTGGATTTCATGTTTTTAAGCCCAGGATTTCGGGATCCGACCCCCTCTTAAAAGTATATTTATATTCAAAGATTGAATAATTGCAGGATGTTTAGATTAATGTTCTTATTATTTTATATTGTAAGAGGTAAATAATGAAAGCTCTAATTAGTTAAACTGTACTACTAAAATAGTTGTACCTTTCTCAGTAACCATTGAAGACAGTCATGACAGAAGATGGTGTTAACTTTAATAATTAGGAGATAACTGTATTGTATTTTAAGCTTCAATTGCATCAATTGGTGATTTGATAAAATATGAATATATTTATGAAAGATAAACAGAATAAATGGGTATTTGAGACAATAAAATCACCAAATGATGCCATCAGAGCCCAAAATACAATATTGTTATCTCCATTCTAATAAAACTGATAGAAAACAACATTAAAACATATATTTAAACTTTGACATACGTCATCTGGGCGTACATTTTCATAGCATCAATTGTGAATTAATGCCATGAAAATTAGTGACCTTATCCAATCAAGACGAACGTTACAAATGATGTTGCATTAGAATATCATGCATTCTGTTTGTTTCATTAACTTGTCACAGATAATAGCTGAAGCACTTATATATGATAAATAAACATTTAATTAATTTAGGATAATCTTTGATAAATTAAAATTAATCATATTTTATTTGTATGTTTTCAGCTTCAACAAAAAGGAAGATGATTTTAATAGTCTGAATGAATACAATGATTACTTAGAGATGATAGAAACTATAGGTAAGATTAGGACTGTATAAAGATGTGTATTATCCCTTTTTATATATGTTCTTGCACTCTTTTTTTACCCATGGAAATTCATGAAAGAGGAAAAAATTTTTAAACATTTTTTTTTCATTACAAATTTTATTTATCATACTATTAGTTGATACTTTATGATTTGGTTCATTAATCAACCAAAAAAATGATTTGTTTTAGCCTTAGATGACCTTTACAACACTTCTATCATTGAAAAAGCTCTAAATTATCTCCCTTTGGTACAAAAATGCCTTTTTTTTTGCTCTAAAATTAAAATATCTTTGTTAACTCATCTGTGACCTATATTTTTTAATTATATTATTAAAATGATTAGCTGTACTTAAACTTAACAAATGTAAAATTTAAAGGATATCTGCATTATATTTTTTTCTCCTACAAGTTAAATTCATATGAAACCTCAAAATAAAAAAAAATGATTCATATGTCTTTATTGACAAAATGGATAGTTTTCATTATTAAACTTATGTACATATACTTTTTTTAAAGTAAATTCTTTAATTTGTCCACATTTAGAAGAAGTTTATTTTTTTTTAACTGCTTGCTTCCAGGAAGCAATTCGCCAACATATTTTATGTATGCAAAGTGACCTTAGCGTGACCCTTCTCGTAGAAATCTGGGGATCGCAATACGCATGGATCTGGCACTGACATAAACTATTATCTGATTGTACATGTTAAACATGTCATCAGTATCTATGCTTCTTTGTTGATTGTTTACTATAACGCTACAGGGTGACAATCGGTAAACTTCGGCTTCAAAACTAGAACAAGTAACAAGCTGTCATATTTTAAATCATTACAGACAGAGAGAAAAAAAAATGTTGATTATACGATATGTTTGCGTAAAATATGATAAAATCCTGTACAGAAGACTAAGTTTATGATATATACATGCATTGGTTCAAGAATTGGATAAACATTTTTTTTCACCAGTTACTCGTTTTATATGACTTTAAACAGAAAAAAGTACCTTAACAAAAACACATGCTTCTTTTGGTGGCAGATAATGAGCACAAATGAATGATGACCCCATTTTTTAATTTTATTTTTTTCTATTTAGTATATGATAAAGTTCATTTATAAAAAAAAAATAGCAACATTGTATATTTTAAAAGGAATGGATTTATACCCTAGAGCCCACTTAATCCCAAACAAAGAGATACATGTAAGAAATGCAGTAGTTTATAGATATTACAAAAGAATAACACATACCAGTATAATGTCATATGTCTTGTTCTTTCCAAAGACGTTTACACCAGACATTTTAAAACTTTTTGTTTGCTTGAAAATGTCATCAAATTTAATAAAAAGAATATTTTCATATAAAAAGTGAGTGTTTTAATTTGTACACTATTGAAGAAATCTGTTGCTATTACTCTTGAAAGTCACCAATGACCTAGTGAATAGCAAATGGAAGCGTTACAATATTAGTTCTTGATGATTAATAAGACAATCAAAGTAAAGCATTTTTCGTAACACTTTTTCGTGTCACACTTGATGCAGTGTGATACAAGAAATATCTCGTTGAGAAAGAAATGGATATCAAGCATCAACCATATCAGGGATATTTGAGAATGTAACAAAAGTTGTTCACAAAATGCATGACATTAACAACTATGAATATTTTGCCGTTAGGAATTGTTGTGTTGCTATGTCCCTCCTCAGAGTGCATATTGTAAATTCAGAAATTATTGCGTGCATTTATCATTGTGATTTTGTCATTTTAGACTTAAATGCGATTTTAATGTTTACAACTTTGAAAAAAATCCTGTTTAATTCATATAAAATATTTCATAATTCGAGTTTAAATTATTAAAATCTGTAGCATTTTTCACAATAATAAAAACAACACAATAAATTGTGAATTTACAGTACTTTACTCAGTGCTAATCTTGTATTTATAGAAAAACATATTTATTTCAGTATTTAATTTAGCCAATAATATTGATGTTGAAGAGACAAGGAAAATGATAGATCAATACAAGAAAGAAAATAAAGAGCAAATTAGTAAAGGAAGAGCAAAAATGGTAAGTTTTTATAATGTAATACCAGAAGTTAAAAATTACACTTAATTGTATACTTTTAAATCATTTTTTTTGTCTCGTGTTTGATAGTTTCAAACTGTTTTCAATTTCTGTGAAAGAGTAATGCATTGATATAAACATTCTTGAGCTTGGCTATTTATTTCTAGAGCAAAGATGAAGAGTATTTAGAGATGTTGATTGGGCAAGAAAAACAAGATTCAGAAATCAGAAGACAAATAGAAGAAGAGGATGAAAAAAGACATAAAAACATTAAGTTAAAGAATAAAGAGGCTTTAATTGATGAATTGGTTTGTATTTAAGATTTTCAAGCAGATAGCTTTTAGTTGAAGAAATTCTTCAATAGTAAAATTCATGTTAATTCCCTGGCACTACCACAGAAGCAGATTTCCCATTAAACAAAAGTGACCATATTCATGGTAAAAATTTAGTGGCAGAATAATTTGACACAAAATGGGTAAATATTAGGAAAAACACTATACAGATGAATTCAGTACCCCTCCCCTCATTAAAATATATTTAAAGAAAACACCTCTTAAACATTCCTTGGTAATTGCTGGAATGATTTACTGCTGAACATTTTAATTGGTTGAGAATTACAAGCTTAAAGGACTGACTTAAGGTGTTTATAACTTTTAAAGTTTATGAATTATTTATTTACATGTTCAATGGACAAAGTTATCCTTTCCTTTAATTTCAGATGTTTTCTGACATGTCAGCAAAAGACATAATTGCCATTCACAAGCATGATCAAGAAAAAGAAGATATAGAAATAGAATCTAGTCTACCTCAACAACCTGCCACCCAGTTCTCTACGGGAATTAGACTGGTAAGGCATATCAATCAATATGATTATCAGCTAGAAATTGTTTTAAAAATGGCACATTTTAGATCTAATGAGCATAAGAGTATCTAGCCCTGAAATTACTAAAAATTCTTTCCTAAACTATAAATTCAAATAGAACAAGATATAATTTATGTTAAAATTGTCTGCAATATTTTACATAGCAAGCACTACCTTTTAGTTAACATAACAGTTTTTTTTTAATTTTTGACAGCATTGAAATAGTACAAATGGACTGTTCATTTACATTTCAGGGTGCTCAAAATGCATTTTTACCTGTGCCAGATGAAAAAATAGAAATTTACAAATACTCACCAATACATGTAGACTTATGTGGTCCAGAACTCCAAGAAGAAGAACAATTAATATCACTTGGGTAAGAATAATTTATCTTGTTGTTTTCTGTTTACTTTGTATAGGTTTAGAAGGGTCTACCAAATTTTGGCAATTGCTGATTTTGTATCCCTTTTTGGTTTTTTATTTTTAACTTGACACGATCATTTTATTTTCTAATATATAGTATGAAAAAAAATGTTGTTTTTTAGCTCACCTGGCCCAAAGGGCCAAGTGAGCTTTTCCCATCACTTGGCGTCCACGTTCGTCGTCGTTAACTTTTACAAAAATCTTCTTCTCTGAAACTATTGGGCCAAGTTTTACGGTGACCCGTCCAACCAACCAAGATGGCTGCCATGGCTAAAAATAGAACATAGGGGTAAAATGTAGAGTTTGGCTTATAACTCTGAAACCAAAGCATTTAGAGCAAATCTGACAGGTGTAAAATTGTTTATCAGGTCATGATGTATCTGCCTTGAAATTTTCAAATGAATCGTACAACTGATTGTTGGGTTGCTGCTCCTAAATTGGTAATTTTAAGGAAATTTTGACGTTTCTGGTTATTATCTTGAATATTACTTTAGATAGAGATAAACTGTAAACAGCAATAATGTTCAGCAAAGTAAGATCTACAAACAAGTCAACATGACCAAAATGGTCAGTTGACCCCTTAAGGAGTTATTGCCCTTTATAGTCTTATTTTCAACAATTTTCATTTATTTGGTAAATTTTTGTAAATTTTTACAAAATATTTTCCTCTGTATCTAAAGGGCTAAGTTTATTATAGATAGAAAAAAAATGTAAGTAGCAAGAATGTTCAGTAAAGTAAGATCTACAAAAACATCACCATCACCAAAGCACAATTTTGTCATGAATCCATCTGTGTCCTTTGTTTAATATGCACATAGACCAAGGTGAGCGACACAGGCTCTTTAGAGCCTCTAGTTTTATTATTCTTGGGTTTTAAAAGAGAGAACATGAGAAGGGGTAATGGCAGCTTCCTGTTAAAATACTGTTTTTCATACATATTTTTTTAAGGACTTGCATCGTAAAAATGCCTTCAAAGAAAAAAAAATATAGGTCAGTTATTATGGAAAATACCTTTTATTACAAATCAAATGCACAATAAGTAATCATACTTATTACAAATCAAATACACAATAAGTAATCATACACATTTTTCTTTGTTTTTAGATACATGCGCAATGTAAGAGCAACATCAGATTCAGAGAAGGCTGGGGGTTTTGATACTAAATTTTCCTGCCAAAGAGCATTACAAGATGCATTCTGTGGACTCTTTTATTTCCCTGTAGCTCCTCAGATGGACCAGAGCTGATAGAGGATGAGTATGTTACAAACAAATTGAAATGCACTGTTTGACAGTTCACAATGTACAAGTTGTCAAATTTCAAAGAATGATTACATGTGATTGACAAGTAAATTATAGGCCATCTGAATGTTATATACTGATCATCAGCAAAAAAAGGAAGTGGAAAATCATTATGCAGGAAAAAAATGTGGTTGTGTTCACTTGTTTGTAAAATCCTAGATTTGAAAAGTCTACATGGGTGAATTTAAATAAAACTGCTGAATTAGACAGTCTGATATGAATGCACATTGTCATGAGAATCTGTCTTATACTTTACGGAGATGCAACATGCTTGATTAATTGTTGCTGAGCATCTGGTCGTGTCAGTTTTAAACAGCTATATACATGTCAATGAGAAGAGAAACTATGTAATTGTATCCTTAAAATGATGTTTTTGTCTGATTACTAAGGCTGCCATGTTGCAAATTGGAAATTGAGAAAAATGTATGAAGATTTAAGGTAGCTTAATTTTCCTTTTTCAATAAGAAAAACTGAAGAATAAATTGCTTTGGAGTTTCTTTTTTTCAAAGCTGTCATTTCTCATGGTTTGTAGGAAATATTTTTGTGTGTTGGTTCTTTGGTACATCTTTGGTTGAAAAGGATTACACATAAGTGGATTATCAATTCATGATATCAGGTTTTACTGATTATAAAACTGTTACGTTTTGAAAACAAACTGTTATTGCCATCATTGAAATGTTAAGTGTCAAGACGTTAAAAAGTGGTGAATAAAAGAAGAAATCTGATTGAACAAAAATAAACATAGAATAAGATTTGATTTGAAAGATTATAGAAATATTATCTCATTGGTCTATGTTTATTATCTTCATTAAAAAAAGACAACTTGTCAATAAGCTGTGTATAGTAATTTGTTAAAGAAACTGCTTGTATTTTCATGTTCAAGAAATCATCAGTTTTTCATGGCAAGAGTACAGTTATGAAAAGCAGCTTTAAAAACTCAGGGGTGTTTTTGAATAACTATAAGTAAGAGCAAATTGGAATATTGTGATATTTATACATAATTGAGTTAAACTACAAAATAAAAGAAAAACACTATGAATTTATTGAATTTTTATGCCCCTGCTGAAGCTGAGAGACAATGAAGATTTACCCTTGTCCGTCTGTATGTGCGTCCTTCATTATGTACATCCCAAATTGGTTTCCCTTCTCTTACTTAGTTTGCTTCAACCGAATATTATAAAACTTATACACCATGCTTATTACCACATAACACAGATCAAGTTTGAATTTTGGTGGTGTCACTTTAATGGTTCTAGAGTTATGTCCCTTGACATTTGAAAAAGAAATCAGAAATTTTCGTTTCCGTACAACTAGTTTGCCTCAACCAAATAAATGTTATGACACTTATGCACAATACTTATAACCGCAAAGCACAGATCAATTTTAAATTTGGTAGCCTCACTTTTACCATTCTAGAGTTATGGCACTTTACAAATGGGAAAAATGCTGAATTTTTCGTTTTAGTCCTTTAGTTTGCATCAAACAAATCATTAATGTAATGAAACTAGTGTGCAATGTTTATTACCACAACACACAGGTCAAGTTTGAATTTTGGTTGCCTCACTTGTCCTTGTTATTGAGTATGACTTTTTACCAAAGAAAAATATGCTGATTTTTTGTTTTTTATGCCCCCGTCATAACGGAGGGGGCAGGGCATTAAGTTTTACCCATGTCCTTCGGTACTTCCAAAAGTAGGTTTCCATTCTCTATCTTTGGTTGCCTCAACCAAATGTTATGAAACCTATAATTGATGATTTTTTTCTATTCCCTAACTTAAGTTAACCTCAACTTAATGTTATGAAACTTATACACAATACTTATTACCACAAAACTCAGATCAAGTACAAACTTTGGTAGTGTCACTTTTACAGTTCTTCAGTTATGTACCTTCATAACTTTATATGATATACAAGGGGCACATCATATGTGTCCAACGGACATTTCCACATTTATTTTCTTCATTGTTTTCTAGGTTTGCCTGAAGCAAATGTTATGAAACTTATACACAATGCTTATTACAACAAAAAACTCAGATTAAGTACAAATTTGGGTAGTGTCACTTTAACCATTTTAGAGTTATCCTCCTTTATAGTGGTTGCAAGCAGGGGTGTAATCTGTTCCCATTGACACATTCATTAAGGTAAATAACTGTTTCATGCAACTTCTCACATCATTTTATCAAAGTGCAACATTAGTTTTGATGCTGTTGTATCTGTTAGACAATACATAATCCTATTTTTCAGTTGGTCTTATAGACTTTAGAGTTTCAATAGTTTCTGCAAACATTTGAGAAAACTATTGCTAATAGCTATAGGCTATGAAGGGTTAAGTAAATATATCAGCATACACTTGTATCAGTCTCCTTAAGGATGCAGTATTTGAGCTGAAAGGAATTATATGACAAAAGTCTGTCCTTAATTTTATTCATGTTTATTTTAAAGTACAAGCCTGCAAATCCATAATTAACTTCCTTTGCTTTTTAAGGAATGACTGTAATATTTTTTCTGTCTATGAAGAAATAACATAAAAAATGTGATGCACACTGAATAACGCGCGTAGCGGGTTATTTAACAGGGTGCACCACATTTTTTATGTTATTTCGAATAGACAGAAAAAATATTACAGTCATTTCTTATAATTTAATTCTAAATTCCATTTTAAACCGTAGAAAACCATGAAAAAACGTTGATGACGTCACGGTCACATGACTAAATTATGTCCATGGGCTCATAACAAAATAACGTCAGCCAATCAGAAGATGCGTTACATCCAAAATTAAATTATTATGTATTATTAGTTTGCACCATTTTGATGTTTATACCTTGACAGGGGATTTTAAGGTATGAAGGATTTAACATTTAAGATATTACAACGTGGTGGATACTGTAAAGTTCAAATACAGAAAAAAAACAAGTTAAACGATAATCATTCAAAATATGGGATTTTCATGTCGATTAAGGTTTAACACTTCAGTAGATATAACTAGTTCAAACCCATACTTTTACCAAAAAAAGCTGCTGGTTAATCATTTTTTTAAATTTGTCTCCTGTTAGAACTACTAGTACTTCAAATCTTACCAAATCTCTTAAACTTGTTAATAAAATTGTAGAATTTGGAAGAAACAAATATTTGATGATGTTATTTGATAAGTATCTATTCTCTTATGCCAATGCTGTATGTACGCTACATCTCTATACATGTATAAGTTACTGCATTGCGTATGTGGAATCAAGTACACAAAAAACAATGATGTTCTGACACCCTATTAATCATACAACCAATTATTTTGATATTCCATTTCTATAATAACAAATAAACAAAAACGAAACAGTTTGCAAAGTTTTTTAGGAATAAACTCAAATGCCATCAAAGAAACATTCTCTGTTGAAAATCGCACATTTATTCAAATCACAACTGTTACTTATTTTAATAAAAGCAACAGTAGTATAACGGTATTCAAAAGTCATAAATCAGTTTAGAGAAAATAGACCCAGGTTACAGTTAAAATAGATATTCTCAGAATTAAAAAATATTGTGAACCAAAAACCATCAATTTACGTTGGAAAGAATCAATACAAATTTTAACACAGGCTGACAACAATAAAACGTTTTGCAGACGACAGCCTCCTCTATCGAACTATCAGTAACCAAGCAGAAAGTGACCTACTACAGAAAGATCTCACATCATTAGAGGATTGGGAAGATAAGTGGCAAATGAGCTTCAATGCAAAAAAATGCATTGTAATTAGAATACAACCCAAGAACCGTCCTGTAATACCAACTAATTACAAATTATACGGACACACACTGGACACCGTTGAAGCTAGTAAATACCTGGGAGTTACTATCAGCAATAATCTAACCTGGGACAGACACATCGACAACATAGTGGGAAAAGGAAACAAAACACTAGGCTTCATACGACGTAACCTAAAAGATTGCACTAAACCGGTCAAAGCAGCAGCATATTCAACAATAGTAAGACCTTCAGTTGAGTATGCTAGCACAGTGTGGGACCCTACGAAACAGGCTAAAATAAAAGCAATCGAGCAGGTACAGAAAAGAGCAGCTAGATTTGTTAACAACAACTACACAGACCGCACACCTGGCTGTGTAACAAAAATGGTAACATCTTTAAAATGGGAAAGCCTTGAAGACCTCAGGAAACAAAATAGGCTATGCATGCTATTCAAAATCCAACATGATCTGATAGACATAGATAGGCACCAATATCTAACGCCAAACGATAGCCGGACCAGAGGTAAAAACCGCTTCTTCCAAGAAAGGGCCACAACAGACGCCTTCGGACAATCATTTTTTCCAAGGACCATTAGAGACTGGAACCAACTGCCAACATCCGCAACATCAGCTGACACAGTTGATGAATTCAGAGCTGCCCTGAAGGCATGCTCTGCTAAAATTTAGACAGTAACATCCTGTACATAGTTTTAATTGTATATATAGAGAGAACGTTTTATCCTGTAAATAGCCAAGAGAAAACTTTCTGTGTTGTCCGACATTGCGTTAATTTTCGCGGGACCTCATACATTCAAGATTTGAATTCGGTTCCTTACCTGGAAGAAGAAGAAGAAGAAGAAGAAGAAGAAGAAGAAGAAGAAGAAGAAAATCTTGACTGATTTGCGCAAATTAAACACTCCTACTCAAGTTTCAATTGCCTACAAACGAAACTTAAATAACCAACATAGAAAAAAATGCCACCAGCTGAACTTCAGTTTTTCATAAAAAAAAATGTGGTTAAACATCCCTGTTTCAGCATTTGTAGTTGTGTAAATCGTCCAAATTATGGAGGCTCAGAAGTATGAGACCTATATCAAATACAATGTATGTCTCCAGGTGGAATCATTTTTCATTTCTATTTCTGATTGCGGAATAACAAGATAGACACATAATAATGAAAATTGGAAAAATAAGTTCAGAAAGACATTTCACATTAGAACTGTTTACAACAGACAACAAAAAACCAGAAGCAGAATAAAGAGAAATATCCTCACATTTAGGTCTTAGCACAGTGGGTCTTAGACTATATAGGGACTATTACTTTTACAGCTGTGGTGTTCAGTGGTAAGTTTGAGGTCATTTGTTGTTGAGACTTGTCATCAAAGAAAAGTTAGAATGTTGTAACCCTAGGTTGTCACTATAGATTTATGTATGTCAAACAACGATGACATTGTATCGTGCATGCCTGGTAATCACATTAAAAGCGGATAAAACCGGACACAGACAATATGTTTCTGCTTATTATGATAATTTTCTCTGCAGATTGTGATTCTGAATGAATAACAAGTTAATGTGCTTTTAAATAAAAGATATTTGTACCAATCGACAGAACATTGCCCCATATGTATGATAAGTTAACCACACAGACTAATTTCAAATCACATAACAAAATCATAATTTTTGGTTTAATTGTTGCATGGTTGCTTCTTCCGTTACTCTTTTTTGTTTGTTTTGCGTATTTGAATGTAATTTAAGAATTCGTATTATAAATGTGATGAGAGGCATTATTTGAAAAAAACATGTTACTGTTGTGAAATTTTTCAAAAAACTTTAAAAATCTCGGTAAAAATTTCAAAGACATTTACTAAAAGCAAATATATTCTAATAAAAAGACAGGTTACTCAAGCTGTATAAGAACACATGGTTCTACTCTCTCTCATATGATAAAAGAGAACGAATCTTTGTTAAGAATGACCCAGCAGTTTCAGGTAAGAAAAGGAATGTTATGTTATAAAGAGGATGATTATCAACTTTCGCATATCGTAAATTGATCTTTCCTTTTTACGCCTACACAGATTTTATTTTACTAAATTATCGTAAAAGACATTCTAAGCCAGTTAATGCGTATTAAGAAAAACAAGTACACCAAAGAAGAGGGATCCCTTGTTCCGCTTTATCTGCGAATTCTTATAAGTGTCCCATCAAATGTTACTTTGTATATGTAATTGAAGAACCTGGAATGGTTTTTAGCTCACCTGGCCCGAAGGGCCAAGTGAGCTTTTCTCATCACTTGGCGTCCGGCGTCCGTCGTCCGTCGTCCGTCGTCGTCCGTCGTCGTCGTCCGTCGTCGTTAACTTTTACAAAAATCTTCTCCTCTGAAACTACTGGCCCAAATCAAACCAAACTTGGCCACAATCATCATTGGGGTATCTAGTTTAAAAAATGTGTGGCGTGACCCGGTCAACCAACCAAGATGGCCGCCACGGCTAAAAATAGAACATAGGGGTAAAATGCAGTTTTTGGCTTATAACTAAAAAACCAAAGCATTTAGAGCAAATCTGACATGGGGTAAATATGTTTATCAGGTCAAGATCTATCTGCCCTGAAATTTTCAGATGAATCGGTCAATCGGTTGTTGGGTTGCTGCCCCTGAATTGGTAATTTTGAGGAAATTTTGCTGTTTTTGGTTATTATCTTGAATATTATTATAGATAGAGATAAACTGTAAACAGCAATAATGTTCAGCAAAGTAAGATCTACAAATAAGTCAACATGACCAAAATGGTCAGTTGACCCGTTTAGAAGTTATTGCCCTTTATAGTCAATTTTTAACCATTTTTCGTTAATTAAAGTAATCTTTTACAAAAATCTTCTCCTCTGAAACTACTGGGCCAAATTAATCCAAACTTGGCCACAATCATCTTTGGGGTAGCTAGTTTAAAAAATGTGTGGTGTGACCTGGTCAACCAACCAAGATGGCCGCCACGGCTAAAAATAGAACAAAGGGGTAAAATGCAGTTTTTGGCTTATAACTCAAAAACCAAAGCATTTTGAGGAAATCTGACAGGGATAAAAATGTTTATCAGGTCAAGATCTATCTGCCCTGAAATTTTCAGATGAATCGGTCAATCGGTTGTTGGGTTGCTGCCCCTGAATTGGTAATTTTGAGGAAATTTTGGTGTTTTTGGTTATTATCTTGAATATTATTATAGATAGAGATAAACTGTAAACAGCAATAATGTTCAGCAAAGTAAGATCTACAAATAAGTCAACATGACCAAAATGGTCAGTTGACCCGTTTAGGAGTTATTGCCCTTTATAGTCAATTTTTAACCATTTTTCGTAAATTAAAGTAATCTTTTACAAAAATCTTCTCCTCTGAAACTACTGGGCCAAATTAAACCAAACTTGGCCACAATCATCTTTGGGGTATCTAGTTTAAAAAATGTGTGGCGTGACCTGATCAACCAACCAAGATGGCCGCCACAGCTAAAAATAGAACATAGGGGTAAAATGCAGTTTTTGGCTTATAACTAAAAAACCAAAGCATTTTGAGGAAATCTGACATGGGATAAAAATGTTTATCAGGTCAAGATCTATCTGCCCTGAAATTTTCAGATGAATCGGTCAATCGGTTGTTGGGTTGCTGCCCCTGAATTGGTAATTTTGAGGAAATTTTGGTGTTTTTGGTTATTATCTTGAATATTATTATAGATAGAGATAAATTGTAAACAGCAATAATGTTCAGCAAAGTAAGATCTACAAATAAGTCAACATGACCAAAATGGTCAGTTGACCTCTTTAGGAGTTATTGCCCTTTATAGTCAATCTTTAACCATTTTTCATAAATCTAAGTAATCTTTTACAAAATCTCCACTGAAACTACTAGGCCACAATCATCTTTGGGGTATCTAGTTTGAAAAATGTGTCCGATGACCTGGCCATTCAACCAAGATGGCCGCCACGGCTAAAAATAGAACATAGGGGTAAAATGCAGTTTTTGGCTTATAACTATGAAACCAAAGCATCTAGAGCAAATCTGACAAGAAGTTAAATTGTTAATCAAGTCAATATCTATCTGCCCTGAATTTTTCAGATGAATTGGACAACTGGTTGTTTGGTTGCTGCCCTCCAATTGGTAATTTTTAAAGAAATTTTGCCGTTTTTGGTTATCTTGAATACTATTATAGATAGCGATAAACTGTAAACAGCAATAATGTTCAGCAAAGTAAGATCTACAAATAAGTCAACATGACCTAAATGGTCAATTTACCCCTTAAGGAGTTATTGTCCTTTATAGTCAATTTTTAACAATTTTCATTAATTTGGTAAATTTATGTAAATTTTTACCAAATATAGTTCTCTGTTACTAATGGGCAAAGTTCATTATAGATATAATTGTAAGAAGCAAAATCGTTCAGTAAAGTAAGAACTTCAAACACATCACCATCACCAAAATAGAATTTTGTCATGAATCCATTTGTGTCCTTTGTTTAATATGCACATAGACCAAGGTGAGCGACACAGGCTCTTTAGAGCCTCTAGTTTGGAATTATAATGTAGAGAAATCATTTACAAAACTGTAAAGCATAAGTAAAGAAAAACAGCTCAATCCAAAGTAAAATAAACAATCATATTGTCCATTGTGCTTTTCGTTTAAAATGTACCCCAAATAATCCACCGCACAATGGTTCGATGATCTTTACATATGCTGTTTGAGACTTATGGTCCTTGATAGACTGAAAAATAGGCCTAGAAAATGTCATGTCAAAAAAATCTGATAATACATAAAACCAGGTTTGCCGTCAAGTTTACAGCTCATTTCTTCTTCAACTTTGTACAGTGTCTGAAAAATACTGCCAACAGATTGTTATAGTAGCATTTGTGTAATTTTATAGCTGTAAACAGTATATTACTTAACAAGCAACTAAACAGCATTGTAACGAAAACTTGCATGTTCCAATGCGTTAAAAACATTGAAGGTTATGTACCCAGATCTTAGTGTACTTGTTCTCAATGCGAATGCTTTATCTTTCTGATACTAATTGGCGAAGAAACAAACGTGATACCAGTATTTGTTTATTTTATTTATTTTAAGGTTTAGTAATATTCAAACTATGGTGATATATTTTGAGATTTGTTAAACTAGTTTTAACTGCATTCTTTTTAATAACTATATAAGTACCTTGTGGCTTCATTATTGTCACAGTTATAACATTTGACAAGCAACATCATGACCTGGAAGAGAACAGTAATCTCAAAGACAAACACAGAGGTCAATAAACAGACAAGTAGACAATTGTCGGATGGCGGATGTGAACAGTCACATGGAAAGCTTCCAGATGGAGGTTGGGGATGGGTGGTAACGGTTACCAGCTGTTTTGGTATAGCTCTCTCTGTTGCGTTTATCAATACGTTTGGGATGTTTTATACCAGTATGACAGAGGAATTAGGGTTTGAGTTGACCTCCGTAACTTTAATAGGATCGATACATACGGCGATATCATTTGGAGGAGGTTTGTACTGTAGAACAAATGTTTAAATATGTATGCATTGAAGGATTGAAAAAAAAACAGCAAGTTGTTGAAGAGTCTTTTTCATTCTTCATACCACAGTTCTTGTCCATTCGTTTTTGATGCGTTTTGTTATTTGATTTTGCCATGTGATTATGGACTTTCCGAATTGATTTCCCTTTAAGTTCAGTATTTTTGTGATTTTACTTTTTTCATACATGTATGTGAAACATTATTTTTAGCTGATTTTGCTCATTTGCACTTTAGAATCTTTAAATGGGTCCTTGCTCTTTACATGAGAATCTCACATAATTTTCTATTAATATTCCTTGTCATCCTTGAAGATGATAGTTTTTATGCCAAATTATGCCAATCTTCTTTTCATTAGCTGTTTTAGTGGTGCCCTTAGTGGAAAGATTTGGTGAGAGATACGTGTTAGTAGTGAGTGGGATGTTACAGTTTATTGGTTGCTTCGTCTCCGCGTTTCTTACGTCATTTCCGTTATTGTTTTTGTGTATTGGCATTATTCTAGGTATGTATAACTTCTTTATGCACGTGACATTAGCTTTACTTCAAGTTATAGTTCTTTTCACTCCAAATAAATGCAACAGTAGTATACCGCTGTTTGAAATTCATAAATCGATTGAGTAAAAAAACAAACCCGGGTTACAAACTAAAACTGAAGGAAACATATCAAATATAAGAGGAGAACTACGACACAACAGAAACACAACATTAAAATGTAACACACACAGAAACGAACTATGATATAACAATGGCCATTTTCCTGACTTGGTACAGGACATTTTAAGAAAAAAATGGTGGGTTGAACCTGGTTTTGTGGCTTGCCAAACCTCCCGCTTTTATAGCAAAGTTAAATATAACATTAAAATGACAACTTTACATGACAGGACTATAGTACAAATAAATGGGAGAACATACAGGACAGAGAAGCACACGAATAGTAGATAACAAAAGGTACCAGGTTTCAAATTTAATACGCCAGACGCGCGTTTCCTTTACAAGAGACTAACCAATGAAGCTCAGAAGAAAAAAGTTTGAAAGCCAAAACAAGTACAAAGCTGAAGAGCACTAAGAACCAACAGTTCCAAAAAGTTGTGCCCAATACGGCTAGGGATAAGAACATCCTTATCATTTAGAATAGTTCATACGTTTGCAAACGGTAAATTTTATAAAATGACTATATAATAGATATACATGATAAAACCGAAGTGGTGACTATCTACAGAATAAACGGATACATTACATAAAACAACCTAAACCAGCACATAAAAATACACAGCCGGGTTAGCCAAAGCCATCAACGCACAAAGTGACGTCACAATTGAATTTCTAAAACAAATTCCCAAAAAATTAGATAGAATTAGGATAGAATTCAAGATTAGATTTGTAATACTGATATAACATTTATTAATAACAATGAAAATTACGATACTAATTAATATCAAATTGTGGTATTAATTAGATAATTAATTGTATTATCTAGCTATATCGGTGTTTCTTCTGAATCAAACTGTAAACCAAATATATCGTATAAATTTCGTTGACCCAAACTAAAATCTAATAAATGAGCTGGATGATTAATTATCTTTATAATAACACACGAATATAACAGAAAAATAATAATTTACAACTACAAACGTTAAGACATTTGACAAAATCCGATGAGAATAACAAATATGATATTAAAACTAAATACATGAATTTGGGAAAGAAAAGTACCTTAACACGTCTTATAGCAATGCGAATACACACGCAAAACAGTCACAATCGGGAATAAGTCACGTTCGGTAATTAAAAGATCAGACGACGTATTGACAAACCACAATTTAACACGTGGTAAAAAATTCCTTAGTTAGTTTGGACAAAGACACATCGTATGGATCAACCAATTCGTGATGCTTAATTCATATATAAAAATTAAATAACAAATACCGAACCCCTAGTTTTACTAAAACAAATGAGCAATTTCCCAATTGTTTTCACACCAGAGTAAAAAGAATCTTAATCTTTGCGAAATTTTGCAGTATTAAAGCTTTCAGTGTTTACCTAGTTATTGACGTATTACCGAACATTCAAACCAACGACAAGCGTCAAATCTTGATTCAAATTTCCATTTTGACAAATTTTGTTTAATTTTATTTTTATGTTTTTGCCTTCTTGTGTCATTGAAGTGTACTCAACATCTGATTCCATATATGATTATCTAAGTTTATAATTGGAAAATCATATGCGGATTTATAAAAAATCCTAACAATGCATATGCTGACAATATTAAATTATTAGCGCAAATTTCATTTGCAGTAAAATTGTTCTCTTATATCCATACTGTAGGAAATAAACTCATCATAGATACCACGATTCAAATTTTGTATTTGCGCCAGACACGCGTTTCGTCTTCATCAGTGACGCTCGAATAAAAAACAGTTTAAAAGGCAAAATAATGTTCGAAATTGAAGAGCATTGAGAACCAAACATTCCTAAAAGTTTTGTCAAATAGAGCTAAGTTAATCTATTCATGAGGTAGGAAAGCCACAGTATTTCATAACGTCAAAGTTTTGTGAACAGTTAATCTATAGTTATGACCATATCAATGATAATTCATGTCAACACAGAGGTGCTGACTACTGGGATGGTGATATCATCGGGGAATAAAAACTCAACCAGCATTTATATTTCCTTATCTTTAAAGGTATTTCTGATTTGTGTCACTTCTGTACGTAGATATTGTCAAATGACAAAAATACTGGTTTAAGTAATGTAGTATATAGAATATTCATTTTCACATGCATAAGTATAAGTTTGGTTTGCGAGTCAGGAAACCCAGTAAATAAGTTTAAGCTTAATTTATAATTGTTTAGTTTCATTGGTGGGTT
This sequence comes from Mytilus galloprovincialis, assembly GCF_965363235.1. NCBI lineage: Eukaryota > Metazoa > Mollusca > Bivalvia > Mytilida > Mytilidae > Mytilus > Mytilus galloprovincialis. The sequence goes on along the minus strand of NC_134840.1, from coordinate 48,769,904 downwards.
AGAAATTATGTTATATTCTTTTTATAAAAAATTATCTAGGAATTGGAGCTGCAACCTCATTTGTTACATGCATTATGGCAACAGACAAGTACTTTGATAAGAAGAAAACCACTGCATTGACACTTACCAGCTTAGGTAGTTCTTTATCTATAGTTGTATTTTCACCGGTTGCAAAACTATTGCTGGAAAACTACGGATTTCGTGGAACCATGATGATTTTTTCAGCTATACTTTTGAATACGGTGGTATGTGGAGTAGCTGTCATTCCGCTGAACACTAAAAGTATTTATTTTATATTATCTATATTTTCTCGTTATTTTATGAAATCACACGTCAATATCCACATCTAATCGTCATAACTTTTCCCCGATTATGTTAGATTTCTTATAAGTTTCTTAAGATTTACTATAATGGTTATATACCAACTATGCTTTTTCACTACAGCCCATTTTCAATTCAAATACACATGAGTGACTTTGAATGGGTTTGTTTTTATATCCATTCATCGAAATCACTTGTAATCTATATATCAATAATATATATTCATAGCACTTCACCATTCAATGTCCTCTATTTAGACAAATACATTTGCTAAGTTTATAAGTTTGATGAAATGAAAAAAGCTAAACAGACGTTTATAGAATTAAATTATTACGTGTCTAAATCAATCCATATGACGGAATATGACAGTTCTTGTCCATTCGTTTTTTGATGTGTTTTGTCATTTGATTTTGCCATGTGATTATGGACTTTCCGGTTGGATTCTCTTCTGAGTTCAGTATTTTTGTGATTTTACTTTAATGATATTGTAGCAGTTATAATCGTGTGGAGACTCATCAAAGATACCAGGATAAAAAAAAAATTGTACGTCAGACGCGCATTTCAATTATAAAACCAAATAAAAAAGAAAGCTGAAGAGCATTTAATTACGAAAATTTCGAAAACTACCTAATGTGCCATAAACGACTAAGGCCATTTATATTGTGAAAAATAAATAATTTTATAGTCAGTTAATTCACTAGAAATAAATGATATTATATGTCAGCAAACAAGTGCTGACAACTTGCCTTTGATGGTCTGGTTGAATTACGAAACGTAAAGATAACAGAATCATAAACCAAGTAATGTAAAATATTATCAAAGATGCAAGGCTTATGATTTGGTACGTCTGACGTGCTTTACGTCTACATAATTTATTGAAACCTGGTTTTGAATATTCCAATAACAAATGAAAATGTATTACAACAACGTGAACACGGTAATGTAGAACCAAGAGACTAAGTCATGTGTCATATGTGAACAGAACACAACATTGTATTTTACCATTTGGGAATAAAAAATGTCATAAAAAAATAACAATTAAACAATTTGTTTCAGAACCAAAGAAAGTCACTGATACCAGTCATCTAACACGTTTAGACATTTCATTTGCTAAAAGACCAAGCTTTATAATGTACATGATAACGAATGCTTTGTTCGTCGCTGGGTTATACATCCCTGTTGGATTTCTCCCGGAAACAGGTCTCTCCGTTGGAATAGACATGGATGCTATATCATTGGTATTTAGCATAAGTGGAGTGGTTCAGATTGCAGGACGACTTGCGTTTGGATTTTTGTCTTACAAACTCCCTTCTCACATTATAAAGTTATGGATCATCTTCCTCATAGCTGTGGGACTAACCCTGTTGATAGTCCCGTTCTCGACTCAACTCTATCAATACATTATTTTCAGTTTGTTGAACAGCTTCTTTGCAGGTGAGAACTTTCTTAAGCTTTACTTTAAATCATTGTATATGGATACATATAGCAGACTAAACATGGTTGGATTTTTAAAAGCTGTTTTTTTAAGCTAATATTAAACTAACAAGAACCTACGCGGAAAGCTCATAAATAAAGTACTATATTTATATAAAATCAGGGTATAAATATAAAAAAAAATCAAAGTAACAACACAATTGAATTATCTGTGCAGGTCGCAAAATACGATCTCTAATGGTTGACATTTTTTTTTCAATAAGTAAAGTTCTAAAAACATCCTACACACATTGTCAATGTGTTCATCAGTTACTGGTTGTTATACTGTTATAGATATACAATAAAAACTACAATCTATTGAGTGACAATAACAAAAGTCAATGATGTTCTTGACAGGAGATAGGTATATCGATATGTGAAAGGGTTACACAGGTACTAAATTATAATTCTGGTACCTTTGATAACTAATTTCAAACCTTGGATCCGCCTTCTGGAATAACAAAAGACACTAAAACGCACAAGAAACAAAGTCGAAAGAACATCATAAAAATACTTCGAATACCACATTAATAAATACATGCAATTCTGAATACAAGGTCAAGTTTAGTTTACTGTCCATATTTATGAGAGAGTCTAAAATGTACTTCAAAAACATGGTTGGAAGAAATCAAAAGATTCAATTTTGAGACTAAATTCTTATATAGAAAAACCAAAAGCATAATAAATTCATATTTGAAATGGAGTACTAGTAAATCAGTCGATAGAAACCAAAATAACAAAAGAAAGACACAAGGATTTTTGAAATAGTTTTGTTGCTTTTCGGTTTATATACGGTATAATATTCATATTTGTAATCTTCTAAGCCGTTTGACACTGTTTTAAGAACCGTTCTCTTTACAGGAGGTTCTAATATTGGTTTTAACTTGTGTTTGAAAAATTTACTTGAGCTAAAATATTATGGAAGTGGACTGAGCTTTGCCTTGATGATGCAAGGTATCGGTGGTCTATTAGGTAACCCAACTGCAGGTAAGTAAATCAAATACTAAACTAAGTTTTTTTATTGCCACCTTTTATTTCGCATGTGTCAATGAAAGTGGAACGAAGATACCAGAGGGACAGTCAAACTCATAGATTGAAAATAAACTGACAACACCATGTCGTTTTATGTTTCAGAAAAGTCTTTAGGTTATCATCTATTCGATTATCAATTACTGTATTCCATTCAGTACAATCCAGGTGAAATAGTTTACACTGCATTATTATAAATATAAGGAAGTGGACTGTTGTTCTCAATTGTTTTAAACTTTTTGTGTTTATAAAAGAGCAAATGACCACTTAACACGGACATTAGTCGGGGCGACAGTTTAGCTGTAAAGTTACTAGTAATAACATAATCGGTGCCGATTTCAATGCAACATATGTTACATATGGCACTTCGACAATTTTAAATATCTCTTCAGTGATGCTTCAGTTAAAACATTCGAATATCAAAAATATAATACAAATACCAAACATTCTTTACTATTTTCAGCATCATTACAGAAAGTTTTTGGAAATGGAAACATTGCATTCTATTTTGCGTCTATCATTTTTATTCTTTCGGGACTTATATTGTCCCCATTCTCAAAAGCAAGGAAACATAACCCAACAGAAATAGAAATTAGTGTATCGAAAAAGAAGTTAAAAGTCTATACAAAACGTGTCGATCACAACAAAGACAATATCATCGTGTATGAAAGATATGTTGACTTAGTTGAATTTAACGTTTGAAAATACCTTGAAGTCGGTTTTGTGGTGAGACAACTTTAAACTTCTGTTATGTTCTTTAACAAATTCAGAACAGAACGTTCACTAGCATAGGTGACACCAGAGATGACTTAGACATTAATGATTTCATGGCTAAACTGGATATTCTGACGGACAAAGTGGATAGTCTGACGGACAAAGTGAACTATATCCCATTATGAATTCTTACTTGTAGTACAGTGTTTATGAAAATGAATTTCATTAACGTAAATCGTGATAAAATTTAAGTGTATGCTTTGATTATCCGTTCTGTTGACGCGATAAATATATTAACTTTCTGTTTAGCAATGCTAATATAATGTCAAGGTATGACTTAATTTGTTTATTATTGTTGTTTATGTAATAAGTAGAATATGGTCTTGTTAATTATTGTTTTACTGTTAATTTAAATTTTGTTTTGTTATTTATTATATATATTTTATCATTATTATTTCTAAAAAAGAATCCTTTATTAATATTTATCGCTTGTTGTTTTATCTACCTTTGTTGTCAAACTAATCGTTGATAATCGGGGGTAGAGTTGAGATTTCGAAAAATGTAGTTCGTTTCATCAAAATGTTCATATTTTTACCCAAGGTCTGAACCCTGTCTGCTGTTGTCTTTGTAAAATTTAATGTTTTTGTCATTTCCAGAATTCGTTGCTGATGACAGATCTGTTATGTCTCTGATAAATTTGATAAAAACTTTGTGATTCACGATTATCAAGAATTTTACATTAGTGTATATGCATCTCTTCATTTCCATCTGGGTTATTTTTGGGTCATTTTGGGTTTTTTTTCTGTGTCGTTTGAAAATTGGTTATTTGGTTTTTCTTGTGTCATTTGTATTTTTGTGTCTTTTTGTTTTTCGTTTTTTTTGTGTGTATTATTTGTTTTGTTTTATTTCATTGATGTCTTATTTATGAATTGATTATAAAAAAGAAGATGTGGTATGATTGCCAATGAGACAATTCTCCACAAGAGACCAAATGACACAGAAAGTAACAACTAGAGGTCACCATACGGCCTTCAACAATTAGCAAAGCCCATACCGCATAGTCAGCTATGCAAGGCCCCGAAATGATAATGTAAATCAATTCAAACGAGAAAACTAACGGCATTATTCATGAACAAAACAATTGATGTATATACCACATCTTCATCTATTCATTTATGATTGAAGAAGAATAGAGGAGGTCGGATGACTTTTAACACGTCAACATATGAAAAATCATCAATATCCAAAGTAAAATATTTTAAACGAATGTTAATGATTTTCATATAATTTTTATTCGTCTTTATTTATTTGTATATATCTTTGACATTATTTTTACCCGAATATTATTTTTCTTTCAAATTTACCAAAATCAGCAACATGAATCATGAACTACAATTCCGCCCCTATTCACGAATGTGACCTACAGACTTGTTACCGGGTTTGTACTCACATGAGAAATTTGAAATTATTAAGTGAGATGAAATCATATGAATAAAGGATCATATCGGCTAGAAGAGAGTACAGTTGGTTCCCATGGAAATAACAATTGTTTGTTTAAAACTAAATGCAACAGTAGTATACCACTGTTCAATGGTCATAAATCAATTCAACTGAAACAAATCCGGGTCACACACCAAAACCGAGGGAACACATCACTTTCAAGAGAAAAACAATGGAACAACAGAACCACTGAACTGTAACAAAAACAAAAAACGCCAACATACGTAGAAACGGACTATTTGATAACAACTGCCATATTCCTGTTAGAAAAGTAATAAATATTTAAGAAATAAAGCATCTTGATAATGTCAGTTTCCGAAAATTGTTTGTTTGAGTTAGAAGGTGTTCTACAAAGTAGATTTATCCCTCCTTAAGACAAGATACTTGTACCTAAGTATAACGTTTAATATGAAATATAGAACTTTCCAGTATAAGTGTTATCTTTTGATATTCAATTGATAAGGAAATAAATCATCATAGTTTCAATACCGAATTTGAGCGTAACACAAGGCATAGAGATATAAATCATGAATGTGAAGAAGAAAAATGAAACATCAATACAACTTATCTAGCATAATAATTGCTATTAATTTTCCTGCAATGAATTGACTGCAAACGCCTGGAATCAGGGTATAGTTGTAGTTATCAAGCCAACAGTTGACCTGATATGCTTAACCCCCCTTTTTGCTTATAAAATCATACCGGTTCTAGGCGTGGTTCGTGTAGGTCAGTCCTTATTTTTCGGTATAAGAATAGTTTATTAATCCAATTATGGACCCTTGCGGGTTTTAAATTTCATACAATGATTACAATGATTTGTGTTATAACAATGAAATATTAAAATGAAATACATGACACTAGAACACTGAACAGTTATTGCATGCACATGGAAGAGAAAGTAATATGGGAGACAATCAATTTCTGTAAGGATTATTCCCCTTTAAACAGATATGGTGTTTTGAGCTGCATAAAAATGAAATTCAGCCCCAACTGATTAGATATAAGGGTATTTTTCTCCCATGTACACACAGCAACCAATGTCTGAGGACTGTTATTTATCTCATAGTAGTTGTTTCTTGTTTGTCGGGGTGTTTTCTTTTTATTTGTTCACCACTTATAAATTTGTATTGTATTGTGTTTTAAAAATGCTTACATACTGTGTAGAAGCTAGATTATTTATACCCGTTCCTCATGGAAATACATAATAAATGATGGGCTTTGTAATTATAAAACCAAACATTAGTCTGTAAGATATTAACATATTCATTTTGCCTTTCAATTGTTTTGTTCCAGGTCTTTTTGAAGTGCGAAAATATCCGAATTTTTGGAACTTGTCAATAATAGCCACATCGTTTTAGCCTTATATATAGTTTTGCCTTTAAAGATGAAAATAACCAACTGTAAATTTGGTTTGTTTGACGCATTTTCATGTATGTGTTAAACCCTGCAAAACAGAAATACTTACATACGCGGGTTGATATATGATAAAAATATAAACGATACGAGTGGCTTAATTTATCTGAGGTCAACTTTGCCTGAGGTAGTTGAAACATTTGTTTCTAAATAATTTCTTGATTAAATTATATAAGGAGAATTTAAAAATAAGGTGTTATTTGAGTACCGACACACTGACTACTGAACTGGTCATACCATTCGAAATTAACACTCAATAATAAACAGAATTTAGCCAATACTAGTAAACGAAAATAACAGTATGTGAAATTAAAGCGTCCGAAGCGCCTTTCTAGTTTTATTTATCGTGTATCTTTGAAGATGAGAATCTGTTTTCATCGGACTTTTATGATTTCAGTTTCACCCTTAGTTTGTATCTTTTTATTCTTGCTGTCGTAATCAGAAACGCGCAATACCAAAATTTTTATGGAAATTAAGTATTAATTAATGTGACAGAACTTTACCAATGTTCAGATCTCGAAAATCGATTAAAAAGATTAAAATCAAGGTAACAAAAAAAAAATCTGAGTGAAACGAATGATACACAAAACAAGAAAAACCAGGTGTGTTGATAGTCGTCTCCTGCGATGCATGTATTCCGCTCCATGTTAATAAACCTAAATATGAACAATGTTAGTGTTGGAAACTATATTTTTCGGTAAGGTTTTTCGTAAATTTGATAATAAATTTTACGTCTTACTAGTCATTGAACTTCGTATTTTATTTGGCCTTTTTTACTTTTTTGGATTCGAGCGTCACTGATGAGTCTTTTGTAGACGAAACGCGCGTCTGGCGTATATACAAAATTTAGTCCTGGTATCTATGATGAGTTTATTCTTAAAGAAAAGAAGTAATTATTTGAGTTGGCCTACCATCTGTTTTCATTCAAGAGCCAATGATGAGTCTCATGTAGACAAAACATAAAAATGGTAGGCCAACTCAAATAATAGTTGTAGATCTCAAAATGCCGAAGATTACGAAAAGTTGTGATAAAAACAATTAAATCATTATTTACATTGGAATAGAAAATCCTTGATATTTTGAATAATTCAATATGCTATAAACAGAAACATTTCAAAAGTGCTATTTACTTGGTTGGTGATATCCTCGTGTACGAAACGTTTACCAGCAGTAGTAACGACCTAGAAGTTGTCAAAAGTTATCAAAGATATCAGGATATTATTCAATACGCCTAACGCGCCGTCGTCAAATTTGGCACAATTACTTTATGCTTATGATTTTCAACTAATTTGCCTATTCAATCTTTTTGATTTATCCACTACTGATGAGTCAAATGTAGTTGTAAATACTTTAGTCAACCAGCTTTTTATTATCACAACTTTTAGTCCTATAAAGCGGATAAAACGTGATATGGCCAATATTTACTGCTTGTAATGAAACTTTACAGTTTGCGGTCCTAAATGAAAAACTAGTTAACATTCTTCTATAAAATATACTAAGTACTTTTAAATCTAGAAAAAGTATTCTGATGCACGAAATTTATTAAGTGTTTATTTCATTTACACTGACCTTCAACTTTCTCTAAAACAATAAGGTACGTGTATCTACAAAATACAGCCCTTTCTACTTTAAATTTTGATTCCAATTATAATTTTGGGTTTCTCAATGCAAATCATAGACTTTGGCATTGCTTTATTGAGGGGACGAAGTAATTTTCTGAAAGCTTGGTTTGCAGCTTTTTGGGTCATTCAAATAGATCTTACCGAATTTTGTTTGAGTCATTGTCCCAAAGTACGAGTGCTTTATCTTTCTGACTTTTAATAGCAATACATTAGATGCAGAAACATTTGTATATTGTATTTTTAGGGCTTATTGTTTTAAAAACTTTCATATATTGATAAACCAGTCATAACTGCATTATTTATAATAAATATATAGAAACATAAGGAATGAGCCTTTCATTCATGGTTTAAACATTTGCCAAGCAACATCATGACCTGGAAGAGAGTAGGCATCCCAAAGAGAAAAACGGTCGCTAAGGAACAGAAAAAAGGGAACATTCAAGATGAAGGATGGGCATGGGTAGTAATGTTAGCCAGTTGTTTCAGTGTAGCTATGTCTTTTGCGTTTGCCAATACTTTTGGAATATTCTATACCAGTATGACAGAGGAATTAGGATTTGAGTTGACCTCCGTAACTCTAATAGGATCGATACATACGGCGATAGCTTTGGGAGGAGGTTGGTATATATGTTATATTGTCCAATGATAGGAACAAACTCGTCAAAGATACCAGGCTTGGAATTTTCTACGCCAAACGCACGTACAAAAGACTTATCATTGAAGCTCGAATAAAAAAAAAAGCCAAATATCATTACCTCTGTGTTTAGAAAGTCGGTATCATTGATCGAATATATGTCTTAACCTGTGATCTATTATTGCTCAACATGGAGAAATCCCTACTCTATTTTTTGGGAAATTCTTTGTTGTATAGTAATTAAACAACAAATCTGACAAATTTTACGCCAGGACTCTGGCGTTTGTATATTTACAAATACTCCCTCCTTACCAATTATGTCTATCTTTATTTCAACAGCTGTACTTGTGGTGCCAGTAGTTGAAAGATTTGGCGAGAGACAAGTCTTAATAGTGAGCGGGATACTACACTTTATTGGTTGTTTCACCTCTGCTTTTCTGACATCATTTCCGCTATTGTTATTGTGTATGGGCATAATTCTAGGTACGGTATAACACGTTTAATACATACAAAAAGTAAAATCACAAAAATACCGAACTCAGAGGAAAATCAATTCGGAAAGTCCACAATCACATGGCAAAATCAAACAACAAAACACATCAAAAACGAATGGACAAGAACTGTCATATTCCTGACTTGGTACAGGCATTTTCAAATATAGAAAATGGTGGATTGAACCTGGTTTTATAGCTAGCTAAACCTCTCACTTGTATGGCAGTCGCATCAAATTCCATTTTATTGTCACCGATACGTGAACAAAACAAACAGACACAATAGGTAAAAATGTCAAAATAGGGGTACAGCAGTCAACATTATGTTATCATCTTAATAACTATAAAAACAACAAATGTAACGAAGAAGCACAAAAAGCCATACATCAAATTAACATCCTCATATTGATTATATTATACGATATTATTTGTCTATGTAAAATACACCCATCAAGGAAGGAGGGTTTTGAGTACTGGTGTAAAATTGCTCGTTTGAAATTCGCACAGGTAGACATAAAATAATTTTGTCGTTCAAAGTATGACGGGATGCATAAATACAGTCACGCAAAACAGATATAACAAAAACTGACTTAACAGTTAAAGTAATAATAATAAATAAAATAATAGTGTGGTTCAAAGTATGACGGGATACATAAGTACAGAGTCACGTCAAATGTATATCACAAAAAAGTGGGTTAACAGTAAAAGTAATATTAATAAATAAATAATTTTGTCATTCAAAGTATGACAAGATACATAGGTACAGAGTCACATCATAAAATAATTTTTTCGTCCAAAGTACAATTAGGTATGACTTAATACTCAGTATCCTGTCTTTATTCCCTGTCGTTTTACATATAAAATGCATACTCTTATAAATATAAATAGTCATAATATTACATAGATAGTGAATAAGTTATCATAAAAAGAAGCTGTGGAATGATTACCAATAAGACATCTCTCTACAGAAGACAAATTGACACAGAAATTTTAAACAAATTTAGGTTGGGACAGGCACATTTATAATGTGCTGGGTTAATCTCGTTTGAAAGCGCTAACCCTCCTTTAATCTGGTATAGAGGTACATAACAGAACAACATGCTATATAAACATTTGTTGAAAAGGTTTAATTCTTCAGATGGATTACAAATAGAAATACATCTAAAAAACAGAGTGGACGTGGACGGGTACTTTAAACTTATAATCTAAAAAACAAAAGACACTACAGATCTGATAGTACTCGCAGTTACTGACAGCTAGTTCAAAGCAAATAAAAACTGCAAGTAATAAAAAAATGATACATTGAAGAGTAAATTATCAATCAGTACACATCAATCATCAAACTGATGTATTGTAACGACGCCATAAAAAGAGGAAAAAAAACATTACCTTGTACAATGTCAAGATACAGTTATCGCTGAAGAATTTATCTTTGAAATCCATAATGAAGAAAAGTCAGCAAACTAACAACATGAATAACAACCAAACCCTAATGACTATGAAACCTTCGAGTAGCACTTACTGATCTGAAGATTTAATCAAATTGAACTGTCTTTCATAACATGCAATTGAAGAATTCATTTGCCAATTCTCAACAACCGTTGTTACACTAAATTTCCACTTAAAGTTTTTGAAGCGCTGAATTGAAGGTCCCGAAAAGGCACAACACTGATTTTTACATGTATACCATTCTTCACAAGTAAGTTATTCAACAGCGTTTTAAGTAAGACGTCATTTTCACTTTGAATTTTAATTGGTTTAAAGTCAATTTTATTTTCCTTATTTCTATATGTTGTTCGTTATCTAGGTTTTGGAGCTGCATTGTCGTTAGTTTCGTGTATGATGGCAACAGAAAAGTATTTTGATAAGAAGAAAACCACTGCATTGACACTTATCAGTGTGGGTGGTTCATTTTCAATGATTATATTTTCTCCTGTCACAAAACTGTTGCTGAAAAACTACGGATTTCATGGAACAATGATGATTTTCTCAGCTTTAATGTTGAATACGGTGGTATGCGGAGCAGTTGTCTTTCCCCTAAACACGAAAGGTGATATTTTGTTTTTCTATATTATATTATGTCTGATTCTCTTATTTTATAAATCAACTAACTAATGCAGTGTACATAGGATTTTAAAGCCGAAAACTATTCTTAAGAACTTGCACCGATTATCATAATTTGCCTTTCTTGTGTTAATCAGCAGATGTATGCGTGTGTTCGTCATTTAGTACATTATGGCACAAAATTACCGACGATACACAAACAACAGCTCACAAAACGCTACATAGTAATCAAAAGGTTGAGCAACACGAACCGAACAGAAACCGGTTGTAATCTCGGGTCCTTCGAAGGGATGACCAGCTCCTTCTCCATTGCTGTAGTTGGTGGTGTTTTTCGTGGAAAGTTAAAATGTATAATATGTCGCAGTCGGGGATGTCACAATTAAAAAGATGACGGAAAGTTTTCGTGTATCTTAATTATGACTATTAAAAATCACTAAAATCTTGTATCAACACGAGCATCACTGAAGAGACATGTATTGTCGAAATACGCATCTGGTGCAAGAAAATTAGTACCGTTGATTTTATTAATTTATGACCTGAATAGAAACTTTCCTAACTCAAAGCCAAGAATCATATTAAGATAAATATCGATTCCATCAACTATCACTTTTGGAATTGTGCTTTAATAGTCAAAATCCGACGATTATTAGCTTACACTTCTAGAGACAAAATAGAAATGAATGCCATCATTTATATTTCCAAAATCATCTTACAAATGCATTTTGCTGTTTGTTTTAGAATCAAAAACAGGCGTTGAGACCAGTCACAAAACACAAATTGATATTTTGTTTATTAAGAGACCAAGCTTTATAATGTACATGATAACGAATGCTTTGTTCGTCGCTGGATATTACGTTGCAATTGGGTTTCTCCCAGAGACAGGAATCTCCGTTGGAATAGACATGGATGACATATCTTTGGTATTTAGTATAAGTGGAATGCTGCAGATTATAGGACGACTAACATTTGGATTCTTGTCATACAAACTTCCTTCGCACATTACAAAGTTATGGATCATCTTCCTTTTTGCTGTTGGATTAACACTTTTAATTGTACCATTTTCAACAAAACTTTACCATTTCATCATTTTTGGTTTGTTAAACGGTTTCTTTCAGGGTAAGTTTAATTTGATCTTACGAAATCCTTGTATACTAAAAAACTATAGACATCTTATATATCAAACTATAATCTAAGTTAGAGATCAAATGCTTATAATATTGGTGTGCGTATATTCTAATATTCTGTATATTGAACATAACTTGGGTTGTATTCTGATATAAAAGCAAGTAATTCAATTTACATACACATGATCGTCAAACTGAATGTAATGTAATATGAATAAATGATTTGGTAAAACGTCATTGAGTTTGCACATCATCAACAACAACAAACACACAAAAATTAAATATCCACGGAGCTTAATACATCTTTCAATGATGGACAAAAGTCCTTACCGTTTGCAAGCTCTAATTCCAGTCCACACGTTTTATAAATGAATAATTTATGTATTACTGAAAAATTATTACACCAGGGTTTTCGATATCACAAACTACTAAACATTTACTAAATTTTATCATCGGTATAAGGACATCATTCGGAAATATAGCTCAACATGCAGACTTCTTATACGTTCAGGTATTTCACATTCAATATTTTATGGAAATATTCTTTATAAAGCACAAAAATGTCGGTATTCACCTCAGAAGCTAACAAAACCTTTAAATAGACTTATTAAGAAGGGATATAGTTACGATACTGTTGTCAGGTCATTAAAGATTGCATATTTTGGCGTTAATATGATTCACTTATAGGGTCTTTGCATCGGAACTAAACACATTTATTATTAATAAACCAGTTGTTGGCATGACACGGGTTATGTTCTTCTCATATATGTTATGATGGTATGATACTAAACCCCTCACGGGGAGGATTGTGCCTGATATTCATATGATGAAGACATAATTTTTCAATCAGTTTAATTGAAGTCTGGAGCTAGCATGTCAGTTAACTGCTGGTAGTCTGATGTTATTTATGTGTTATGGTCATTTTGTTTATTTTCTTTGGTTACATCTTCTGACATCAGACTCGGACTTCTCTTGAACTGAATTTTAATGTACGTATTGTTATGCGTTTACTTTTCTGCATTGGCTAGAGGTATCGGGGGAGGGTTGAGATCTCACAAACATGTTTAACCCCGCCGCATATTTGCGCTTGTCCCAAGTCAGGAGCCTCTGGCCTCTGTTATTCTTGTATTATTTTAACTTTTAGTTTCTTGTGTACAATTTGGAATTTAGTATGGCGTTCATAATCACTGAACTAGTATATATTTGTTTAGGGGCCAGCTGAAGGACGCCTCCGGATGCGGGAATTTCTCGTTGCATTGAAGACCTGTTGGTGACCTCTTGCTGTTGTCTGCTCTATGGTCGGAATGTTGTCTCTTTGGAACATTCCCCATTTCCATTCTCAATTTTATTTTATAAATACTACAAAAAATTCATTAAAGAATACCAACATCCATTCATGATACCTGTAAAGCCTTACTCTATAATGGCGACTGACTGTTGTTCAATAAAACAATCGAAAAAAAACTCGTGCTGTATACACTCTTATACTGGCTGATGTACTAAGGTTATTTTATTCAAAACTAGTTGGGGAAAATGGGTTTTGGTAATGATCGATAAAATTTGTGACCTAAATACAGAGAAAAGAAAAATAACGAAACCATTTAATCGTGTTTGAATTTAAAAGAGTTGATATAGAGCCCATCAGCATACAACATGCAACGAGGCATAGATTTCCAAGCTTCGTTTATTATTCGTTTTCTCTATGTTTGTTGATTTTGCGGGGTAATGTCTACTGCATGACCTGCCTGTTGTGAGCATTGTTTTATTGTCCCCGTGCTGAACATGCATGAAACATTTTCCATCAGACGTTAAGAAAGCAGCAATCAATCAGGTATTGTTTAATCACAATATGATAGTCACTCGACACTCTAAAAAGTTACGTTCTCTTTACAGGAGGGTCATTAATTGGTTTCAACTTGTGTTTGAAAAATTTACTTGAGCTAAAGTATTATGGTAGAGGATTAAGCTTGGCATTATCGATGCAAGGTGTCGGTGGTCTTATTGGAACCCCTATTGCAGGTTAGTTAAATGTAAAATAACAAAAATACGAAACTCCAAGGAAAGTCCAAAACGCAAAATCCCTTATTAAATTGAAAAATCAAAAGCTCAAACACAGCAAACGAATGGAAAACAACTGTCATCTTCTTAACTTTAATGCTGAATTCTCAATGTCACCTTTAATTTTCTATCTGTTACCTCTTTTCTTTCTTTTCACATGTATGTTGATGAAATATTTATTGATTGTCACAAATCATTTTAGATAGAATATTGTCAGATAAACCCTGCATTTAGATAATAATTTTATCAATAGCATTTTTTTTACGTGTGATAAGAACTTGAGAGTTTTTTTACAGTCACCAGGTTACAAGACATTGTACAATTTATTATAAATTCCAGACTTTTCAATCTTGATTTATTTTCCTAATGACTAAAAAACAGCCACTAGTAAAAAGTTAAACGACAAAAATACTGAATTCAGAGGAAAATTCAAAACGGAAAAAAGTAAGATCACAAAAATACTGAACTTAGAGGAAAATCAATTCGGAAAGACCATAATCACATGGCAAAATCAAATAACAAAACGCATCAAAAACGAATGGACAAGAACTATCATATTCCTGACTTGGTACAGGCATTTTCAAATGTAGAAAATGGTGGATTAAACCTGGTTTTATAGCGCTAACCCTCTCACTTTGATGACAGTCTCATCAAATTCCGTTATATTTACATTGATGCGTAAACTAAACAGACAATAAATAAAATAGTCAAAATATGGGTACATCAGTCATTATCGTATAACAATTTAACAGAACACAAATAAAGGCAACAGTAGTATACCACTGTTCAAAACTCGTAAATCTATGGACAAAAAACAAAATCGGGGTAACAAACTAAACATCTATCTACAAACACATTCATTGATTTGTGTGTCTGACGTCAGAAAATTTTTATACGTCACATAAATTTGTCGTTCAATATGTGCATGCAAACAATTTTAAAATTTACATAGGCAATGTTAGAATGTAGGGTTAAAAATTAAAAAGTATGTAAGAATAAATATCAGAAATAGACCGAGATTGAAAATAGTCCAAAAGTTATATATAGAATTTATAAGAATCCACAAATAGTTAATTCCACTATCAGTCATCATCGTATAACAATTTTAAAAGGAACAATTTAACAGAAAACAAAAACATCTATCTACAAACGCATTCATTGATTTGAGTGTCTGACGTCAGAAAATTTGATATGTCACATAATAGTTATCAAAAGTACCAGGATTATAATTTAGTACGCCAGACGCGCGTTTCGTCTACATAAGACTCATCAGTGACGCTCATATCAAATATTTATAAAGCCAAACAATTACAAAGTTGAAGAGCATTGAGGATCCAAAATTCCCCAAAAGTTGTGCCAAATACGGCTAAGGTAATCTATGCCTGGGATAAGACAATTCTTAGTTTTACGAAAAAATTAAAGTTTTGTATTCAGGAAATTTATAAAAATGACATTATTGATATTCATGTCAACATCGAAGTGTTGACTACTGGGCTGGTGATACCCTCGGGGACGAAACGTCCACCAGCAGTGGCAGCGACCCAGTGGTGTAAATAGTTATCAAAAGTACCAGGATTATAAATTTGTCGTTCAATCGGAAAGTCCCTTATCAAATGGCAAAATAAAAAGTTCAAACACATCAAACGAATGGATAACAACTGTCATATTCCTGACTTGGTACAGACATGATCTTATGTTAAAAGTATACAGTAGTCATTAGAAAAATAATATGTCTTGATATGTCTTTGATATAATATCAAATACGCCCCAGGCGATAAGTTTCACACAGCTATATAAGAAATATTAAGAAATATACCATTATACTCACACTTTTAGAATTTTGTGTTTCAAAAGGAATCTATGACTGCTTAATGTTGCAATAATGTATAATAGCCGGATTGCAACTGAGACATGATACAGTATAAAAGTCCCAAATTGGAGGGAAAATAGGTTAAATAATAAGTAAGTTATAAAAGAGTTCAATATTATAGTTTCTTTATTATTTTCAGCATTTTTACAGAAAGTGTCTGGAAATGGAGACATCGTATACCTTTTTGCGTTTTCTATCTTTATTGTGTCAGGAATTATATTGTTACCGTTTTCAAAACCAAGGAAGGAAACTCGAACAGAAATAGAAATAGCTGTATCTCAAAACAATTTCAAAGTGTACACAAGACGTGTTGAACAAAGCAAAAATAATGAAATAGTGTACGAAAGAGAAATGAACTTATTTGAATTTAACATCTGAAGTTTCTCGTGTGAAGACTGATGCACTGATGTTAATATTTTGTCTGTATAAAAACACACATTTACAAATGAGAGCCACGAAATGACAAGAATAACGGTTATCATTGCTAAAAAGGATATAACAATGATAGCGAACTATAAAGTTCCAATCAGAAAATCATGAACTTTATTCGTTAAAATAACTGTAATGTTTACTTTGATACTTGCTCCTGTGGCGGCAGTAACATAAAGAATATTTTAACATGTATATGTTAACAGATAGTTCAAAGTCAAAACATGTGTTAACATAACTTTCAAAGGCTAATTGTTCATACGACTTGTAAACAATAGTTTAAGATTATTTTGCATATACTCGTATTTGTGTTATCTATTGTACAAGTGGTTGTGAATGTATATGTTTTATTGTATTTTTTTTAGAACCTTCTGTTTTTGAACTAACTGAAATTTAAGAATGTGCTTGTGTTCGTCCCTAAAATCGCTAGTAGATTTCAATCTAATTGAACATATATTTTAATGTTTTGTTTTTTTTTTTATCATTTTTGCAATCGATGTTGATTTTAGTGTTCATTTATAAAAAAAATATTAAAGCTTGTGTTTGTTCTCAAGGCTAGCAACTTTTGTAACCCCTACCCTTGTTATGTTTATATTGTAAATAATTATTGTTATTATTATTTCTGTACTGATGTTATACATTTGCTTTATGACAATAAAGATATAGTAATGTTTTTTCATCTTTCAATTTTGGTGTCAATCTTTGATAGTTTCTGTTTTACTTATTCACTAGAAATTTTTAGCATGACATTTTATTGAATAAAGGACCATTAATCGATTTTATATGACTATTGAACAGTGGTATGCTACTGTTACCTTCATTTATGTATCTACACTTGTTTCTATGAAGAATTTGTGCTGAAAAAGATTGTCGGGCAATTCATGCCGGAATTCGTTACAGTAAATTTACAATTTGATATTACTTAGCAAGCTGTTAACTTTAATTCACAGCTGTAGCGTGGTCAAAATTAACTGTATAAATTCCACTACAAAAGCAATGGTAGGGACAGTTTTGAACTTGCGGGTTAAGTGAGAGATTTTGTTCATCTTGATGGCCTCACTATGACTTTGATACAAAGAACATAGATCAAAATTGCTATTCCTTTGATTTTTGTTTTTGCATGTGGGCATACTGATTTTGAGTCCTTAACATTATTTCTGTTCAATATACAATGCCTTTAAGAACGAATTTTACAGTGATTAATCATTAATCAAGAACCACACAAAATGTACACGTATATATTGACAAGATTTCTAGACTGAATGAGTTAAATATGTATATGTGGATATTAAGTTATGTGACGCCATATGGATAAATATTAACAAGATATCTAGGTTGAGATTAGCATTGATCTAGATTATATAGATTGAAGTGATATTGATCAGACATCAAAGCTGGAGTGATCTTTTCAGGTAGAATACACACATATTCTACCACTGCATCGAGTGTAAAACGATATTTATCAACTAGAGACAATAAAACTTTCAAATTTAAAACGCAAGGCTTGCCAAGCGATTTAAATATTAAAATTTAACTGTCGAGAATTGATAAATATTGTTTGTACAAGATTTGGTGGTGTAATCTGTTTCTCTAATGACTTTTAACCGATATGCAGACAAACTAAATCTTTCTTTTCGAAAGATCTGCAAAGAGATGTGTATATCTACCAGATGTCTCAAAAATCTTACTGTAGAGATAGACATTGACCAGAAATTTAGAGAAAAACATAAGATTACAGGTTTCACTTGTCTCCTAGTGAGCATGATAAAACATGTATCTGTAAATGACAACAGAAGTTATCAAAGGGAAACTGAACTTCAGCGTGACAAGAACTGAAACAAAGTACAGAAATTAAATAACAAATGTACCTAACTCAGAGGAAAATCCAAAACTGAAAGTCCCTTATCGAATGGAAAAATCGAAAACTCAAACACATAATACAGATGGATAACAACTGTCATATTCCTGACTTGTTACAGGCATTTTATTATGTACAAAATGGTGGATTAAACCTGGTTTTATAGTTAACAAAACCTTTTACTTGTATAAAACATCGTATCAGTCAATGAAGCATAAAATCTATGTCAAAGGGACCTCCTTTTTCAGGGACACAGCTATACTCGCATGTAAACAATGCAAGTCAATAGTGTAAACCATGAAATGGGAAGTACAACAATAGTATTTAGGAAATTTAGGTCAAAACTCTTATTTGGCATTAAAATTAGAAAATTTATGTCATAGGGAACATGTGTACTATGCTTTTAAGTTGATTGGACTTCGAGTTGGAAAGAGGAACAGACGAACGAACAAACATACACACATTTAGCTAGATTATAGGACTATAAAGGAAACAAAGAATATCAATCTAAATTGTTATTACTACAATGAATACAAAGTACTAGTGGTTATAATATTTATTGCATTTTATAACAAATAATAACAAATTTAATATTATATTCAGATCTGCTTAGGCATAAATTATAGTGTATACACACACTAACTCACACAAATATAGTGTACACATAAAGCACATGTAAATATATAGCTAGACTATGAACACTGGTAGACAATATAGCCATCATTTATACATAACAAATTACGCATTATACATTTAATCATTCTGTCTAAAATTCAATATATTCTTGTTTATTTGTAGAAGTATACAATAAAAATTTTATCTGATGGTTTAAGTAAAGCATTACTTTTATAATGCACTGTTAATTTTAATTTTATTATCACGTTGAATTTGAACTTTTTTTCTCATTTATATTCACCCATATGAAAAGTGTCCATAAATTGAAGTAACGCAACATAAATTTAAGAACTCTATATATATATATGTATATATAGAGTCTATAAGAATCTACCAACCATATTCTATATATATATATGACATTGCTTCTTTATAAGAATATATTTTACCCTATCTAAATTACCGCAAATCCACATCTTTTCACATCTCAGCGTACAACATCTATACCAATAGCATACTTTAAACAAAAATGGGGGTTAATACATCAAAATTAGCATATTTGATTTAGATTAATTTAATATTAACTAGTGTCAAAAACAACATGTGCATGAGTTGATCAGCATATAACTAATCTAAGAAAGAAAAAAAAATGACACTAGTGTGAATAAATGCATATCTTTAATAAGACTTTGCAGACTTGAAATATTGAAAAAAAAATCATCTATACAATTACCACTTTGCTGGTGTTTTTAAAGACTTTTGAGAAAATTATAAAAAAAACATGCATTAAACACTTTTTGAGCTAAAATCTTTCAATTAAGACACACAGCACATACTAAAGTACTTATATCTATGTTAAGAAATTTTTGAAATCAAAATAATAAGTCAAATTGCTTTAATATTTATCTTCCTATTTTTTTTACCTATCAAGGTACTATAAATGTACTGTAGCCACTGCACTATTGTAGTTGTGTTAGTAGATGAACAAACATTTACATGTAGTTATATTGAATAAAACCCTTTTTTAAAAATATATACCAAAAGAATTGCATAATAATCCTAAAATATATTGTTGTCAGAACTAAGTATATCTTGCTATATATTAAATTTAATACTTTTAAAAATACTTTGTTATATTTTGATAAACATATTTTTTTGTCATATTTAAACTATCACATTGTATGATAAGAAAGAAAATTATAAATAGGAGTCTAGATCTTACACAATGAAACCATTTAATTACCATAACAGGCACTAGGATATTCAATCAAGATTATTTGGTCAAAATCATTGTATGCAACTCTTATTGACTATTTTTTGAACACTTGCAGCTATATTGCATGTCAGAGATGCCTGAATAGGTATATTTGAATTCAAAAACGTATTGATATGAACAATGATGACTTTTATTACCATCTTACAACCATTCATCAAAATCTGATTCTTTTAAAACATTATATTTTGAATGTTATAGTATTTTAAAGGGATGGCTGCATGATGATTTATTATTGTAAACCTCAATTCTTTTAATGATTTATTATTGAGCTAATAACATATTTTAATAACTAATTTGCCACACTCTTTAACATGTCATTTTTCTTAAAATGGGCACCTTAGGTACCATGGGAAATCTTGGATAAAGGTGATTTCAAAAGAGTGAACCTTAAAAGTTATTAAAGCATAAAAATAGGAAAAATCTATGATTTGTAACCTTTCTAGTTGTCATATTGGCACAGCAAACAAAATGATTTAAATTTACATGTGTGCGTATGAAAAATTAACATTTATATGTATGAAAAGCAAAATCAATACAAGATGAAATTTTTACAAAAAGACAAGATAAATCAATTCCATTAAATCAAGATAATGCCTCATAATTTCAAACTATTATTTACATAAAAAGAAATTAATGCATATTATAATCATATCCTGATTCTAAGTAAATTGTGTGCATAAACTGAAATAAAAAAGGGGGGATTACTATCACAGAATAGCTTATGTAAACAAAATAACATCAAACCGGTTTGGTCGGTAACATATTATGCATAGAATTGACAACAAAAAAGGCAACCAGAGGAAGTTTTTACATCTGTATATAAGACTATATATGTCATTGAAGAAGTTTTTTTAATCCAAGAATTTTAATCATAGCTAACTTAGATATTTGTTTAAATGTAACTTGCTTCAAAAGTAACATATAACTGGGAATATAAATATTGGCATTATCTATCATCTCTTGTGACATTCAATTAATAAGGCAATGAATCAATCTAATGTTAACAACAAATTTTGTATCCAAACCACAAAACAGGAAATAGAATATTGCAATAAACATATAGGTATATATATAATTATATATTATTTTAGTTGTTAACACAAACCTATGGGGTTTAGATTTTAGTCTTGTCAATAATTACTTCCTTTATAATCATACCCTTCCATAAAGTTTCACAAAAAAAACTTGTTGTTTCTTACACATTCTTTAAACTTATGTTAATTAATTTTCTCAATGAAGTATCACTAACATGAAAACCCACTAATATCTTAACAGAATGAATAAAATGTTATTAGAAAGTATTCAGCTAGTAAAAAAAAGGTATATAACTCAAGAGCTTATTTTCAAATCATATTGGTTTATTGAAATGTTTTAATATCCAAAGCAACAGACAAAGTATTATTAAGTTAAGCATTCTGTGAATGACAGCAATAAGTTGCTTTAATAATTAAAGGGGAGATAACACATAGCAATCATGATTAGAGGTCGATCATCTGTTAACATGGCACTTCTTTTTCTTAGCTAATTTGACACATAACACATACAATGTATCAAAAATTATTACATACAAATGTTAATATTACACATTTAAAGCCAACAGCTTCATATAAAACTCTTTGTCTAACAAATATCTAAATGTTTCTTGAGAACTGAGGTAGCACACATATTTACACTGGCTATTAAGAAACAATGGAATCACATTTACTGTTTGAGGACTCTGAATAAAATCCATTGTTCAACTAATTTTGATTTGTAATTATAACAACACTACGACAAATGCCTGTAGATTAAGCTGAACTAGCACCAGCACTTGATGAGTTAATGTTTAACACTGCCTGTGAACCTTGTCTGGACAATGTACCACCACCGTCTATTTTTAAAATCTGAAATTATATCAAAAAAATTCTCAGTTGATTTTATAATATGTATAACTAAAATGAAGCCATATTTGATACTCTGTGAAATAGTACTATCAAAATGTATTAGACAATGGCATTACATGTATGGAACATTATGTAAATTTTCATTTCAGGAATGTTTCAAAAATCCAGTGTAAAGATAAATTACTAATAACCATCATTGTTTAAAAGCAGTTTTAATTTCATCCAATTTTCAATGTGTTCAAGTAAATTAGCAACCTTATGCACTTACAAACTCCTCTTTTGGTACACATGAAATCCATCAAACATTAAAAAATATATTTTACAAGGTTGTGAAAAATAGCTCATATATCAACAGTAAATCAAAATAAAACAAATCTAGTTAACGTACACAGGTACATTTTTATTACCAATGCCTCCTTATAAATAAATAGTTGTTTTAACCAAAGATATATATGACAGAAGCTAATTGCAAACTTGTGAATCATGTGAGGTCAAATATGCACCAGATATCTGAAATCTCATAACTCACTATGGAAAAAAGCAATAGAACTATTAGATTCTACTTTTATTTCTTGTTGTGTCAGAAGCCTTTACATATTGTCTTTTTTTGTTGTTGCTTTAAGGCTCTTTTTTTTTTTATATATCTATTCAAATATGCCATGCCATGCAAATTAAATAAAAGAATAATGTGTCATTGGAAACAGATGTCTCTGCTTATAAATGTGAAAAAGTCAAATGTACTGTCTTATTTAAACCTAGTGCCTTTTTGTATACTATGAAAATAAGATGACATTTGTTTCTGTGTTGGCATTAGAGATCGATCAGAGGTGTGAGTGCTCTCAATTACAAACAGTAATGGGATAGCTCAAGAACTGAAAAAGTGACACAGCCTAAATTCAGACTTGATCTTTGTTTTGGGGTCATTTATGCAAAGAAAAATTAGAATATGGATATGGTAAATTCTTCAATTTTTCCATTTTATAAATTGACCTAATTTGGTAATGTTACCAAAATTTGAACTTGACCTGTATTTAGTGAATATAAGCATTGTGTATAAGTTTCATAACATTTGGTAGAGACAAACAAGAGTTAGAGATTGGAAACCGATTTAGGGATGTAAGTATGTATGGAGGTACAGACATATACAAACTGAAAAAGATAAACCTTAATGTCCCTTCACCTAGGATAAAAATTCTTAAAAGATGTTAAGTTTACAATTTGACAACACATATTGTTCACTGATATTCTGAATCACTGAGCCAACATTGAACCCTTAGAAATACTTTTATTATGGTAAAGCTAGTGAAAAGTATTCAAAATATACTGTGATATATGGGAGAAAGTCTAAAAAGGTTAAAGGAAAGGCATTTCTGTCCATATGTTTTTACAATTAAAATTAAATGAGGTATGTGTCCATTGGACACAGATGATGCCCCCGTTTGCACATCAATAAAAGTAATAACTGCAAAACGGTAAAAGAAATGCTACCCAAATTTGTACTTGATCTGAGTTTTGTGGACCCCTTGCATATTCTATTTAAACCATTGCATCTAAATGCCATAAGCTATAGGAAGAACATCAATAATTCATTGCCCCATTGCGTTTTATGTAAAATTTCTAGCAGTTACAGCTTTTTTGTCTCTAAAGTGATGATCATCGCATGTCAAAGCAACACCTAATGGTGTCTTGTGCTAAACAAAAATAACATACCTTTAATTGCAATTTAAGAGAGTAATGGTTCCTGGAAGTTAGGAAGTACCAAAACAGGTACTTCAGATCTGAGAAACAGACCAACTGTATTCTAATTGTAAAATTTCATACATTTTTTTTAATTATAATTCAAAATAGTAAGGCAGCAAGTATTCTACAATGATCACCAGTCATTCAGCTTTCATTTGATACCAAATTTAATACAATATTCTACATATTTTGAAATTACACCCATGCATAGGAACTATTTTGTTTTAAATATGTACTACTATCTTTTATATGGTCTTAGACAAGGCCAAAATTAGTGGTGTTACACCTATAATCAACAATCAAAAGCTCATCAACTTCCACGCCAAAAAAAAATTGCATTTGATTCCAATGCTCTTTATACAAGTGCAACTGTATACCAAGTATCAATGTTCTAAAATAATAAGTACTTTTTAATTATATCACCAAATAAGAAAATATTGATTTAAAAAAACTATTAAAGGAAGAACGACTAAGAGGAACAATATCTTCCTATTCTGCTAGCTACTGATATGCACAGATGCCTATGCAACAGAAAACCACACATAAATGGCCAATCATAAAAACTTTTCTAAATACACACCAAATCAGAAAACTTTATTTTTAACTATTTCAAAGTAAAGAAGAATGATAGTGAGTATATATATATACTGTATGCCAAAGCAATGAAACTGTTTACCAAACACCAAAGGTCTATTATATATATCACTATTCTATGAAACTAAGAACCTTAGAAATAACCCATGTGTCTTGTTTCATGTCATATCACTCAAACAAAACTAACAGTATTTATCTGTACAGACACTCATAGCAACATATGCATCAATGTTTCACTTAGGTCTCAAGAATACGGTAAACATGCAGATTTTCATGCAGGGGTTATTTTAAAAAATATTAAAATTCTTAATTCACTGCAATACTTGATATATCAAATTATGTCAAAATTATAGAAAACATCATCCGCACAAACTAGGTGCCTATTTTCTGATGAGGATTGAAGTATCTGCTCCTTCTTATGGTCTACTCTATTTTTAGAACCTTCCACATTAATTGTATTTTATTTCTCATTCTGATTATGTATCAAACATTAGAAATCATTAACATAAAGTAACTGATAATAATAAATAATTTAAACATTATCATGATTATGTTTCATTTATCTTGGCAGCACAAAAAAAACAAGTACACACAAAATGCGAATCAATACAGCTACCTTAGCCAGACCACACATCTGAGGTTGATTATTTGTCGATGGAATCCAAATTAGGCCAGAGATCATAGTATAAGTAGTGCATTTCTTTTAGACAATAATCTAAATTTTAAAAATCTCACCTGCACTTTCTAAATGATATTTGTACAGTGTGGTATACTACTTATGGGACAAGTTATATCAAAATTATAGAAAATGTCATCCGCTCTAAGTAAAATTTTGGACAATTATATTTTAAGGGGTCTTGAATGCTGTTTGGCAGCTTCCAACACATTAGTCAAATGTGTCAGAAGCTGTCAAACAGAATTCAGGACCCCTTAAAATATAATTGTCCAAAATTTTACTCTTTTTCAACTGGACCAAATTACTGCTTAACTTTAAAATTCATGAGTTAAAACAAGAAGAAATAAATTGATAAGGTGAATGAACAAAATTCCAAGGGAGGTAACTGTGTTCTGTCACCTTACAAAGTATTTTTATAACTTATCAATGGAAACCCGTAACTTTTGTTATCACTTAACCCTTAAAAGAAAAATACAAAATAAAAGTATTTGTATAAAGTCTACATATTCAAATATGCACAATATTACAGCATACACAATCCTACTAGATAAGTTAAGACTATCTACATTATTGTATATACAAACTGAAGAAATTAATGTGCTTCAATATAATTCTGTGACATTAGTTTTTTTTTCTCACACATCTTACCTCAATTGGTCTGAAGCTATGATAATCAAATGGTTGATAATGTTATATACAACACACCTAATGAAGTGTTAATCCCTTCAATGAACACACATAAAACACATTTAAAAAAAAAGTTCTACTAAAAAAAAATTTGAATAACGTTCCTACAAGTTTGGAAATATTACTTCAGTTTAAAGTCAAGATAAGCAAAATCGTATAAAATTTAGTCATGAGATCTTTTAAATAATTCACTTATAAAACCAAAAAATATATATGATTTCAGGAGCTTCCCTTTATTTATCTGCATTAAGGATTAAAAGCTTAAGCTTAGAGAGTGCATTAAAACACCTGTTAACAACCTTACCTTTTCTCCAAACATTTCATTTAATTTAGAGACTATATCTTGGAAGCCTTGATTTAATGATTCGTGATATTCTTTCTGTTCTGTTGTAACCAATGTTCCATTGAGATCTACCGCATCATTACATACATAAACAAAATCCCTGGAAAAATAAAATTACTTCTTTTTAAAAAAAAACTACATTCATTACTGCGAAATAGAATGTGAATTTAAATTTTCTAAAGTATAGTTGTAAAACTTGCACTACCTTGTAACTAAACAAATTAACCATCTCTTTATTTTGCTAAAAAAAAATTGTAGGTTGGAAACAATTAAAATCATAGTTTACTAATATAATAACTATCAGTCCCAATTGTATACCGGGTACTTACATTTTGGGAATTTAAACAAAAATAAAATATCTATAAATCAACAAAGTTCAACTCTTTTACAATGTCACAGTAACCTACTTTTGTTTGGGTGTTGATTTATGCTTCAAGATTCATCCATACCCTTGTTAACATGATTATGATATCTAAAGTGATCAAGATATGATCTTTGACAAAACATTTACCCAAAGTCAATGAGTCATAGTGACCTACTTTTATCCAACATTCCACTCTTTTACAATGTCACAGTAACCTACTTTTGTTTGGGTGTTGATTTATGCTTCAAGATTCATCCATACCCTTGTTAACATGATTATGATATCTAAAGTGATCAAGATATGATCTTTGACAAAACATTTACCCAAAGTCAATGAGTCATAGTGACCTACTTTTATCCAACATTCCAGAGAATAAGCTCTGACCATGAATAATATGCATGTATAATTGTTATAAAGCTGTATGTATACATATTTACCTGAAAACTTCCTTTAACAATTCTACTTTACTTTCAGGAAAGTTTTTGCCTTTACTGATAAATGCTTCAGCAAAAGCCAAAGGACCTGCATTCACCTAAAATATGATATGTTGCTAAGTAAACATTTATCTGGTGTCAAGTAATGCACAAAATGTCAACAGTTAAAGTAAAAGAACCTGGAATAAAAGATGACTTTTTTCCTATCAAAGTCCTGAAAACAAATTCTTTAATTACATTGGTTATCTTTCCTATCTTAGGTTTGTAATCATTTCAGAAAAAAAGAGAGTACACGCTGACATGATTAAGGTTTTACTACAAATATTACATAAATTGAACATTATTAAATCTCCATGTAAATGAGGAGGTCAAAATCAGGCCAGGCCGACATGTACACTTAACCATCATTCTTTACGCCAAATAAAGTTTACCTTTTTCTATTAAACAGCTGCGCCATGAGTACATAATATGCACGTCACATTTACAAAGAACAAAGTTCAATTCCATCTCAATGTTGAATTAGAAGTTTAGGAAAATCATAAGGGAGCTTACATCAATAGATATTAACAATTCACCAAAGTTTCATGAGAATTGCTGAAAGCATTTTTGAGTTATTGCCTGTAAACTGGAAAATTCCCCCTTTTTTTAAGAATAAAACCCTATAACTCGGAAATGTAAAATGTAAAATTTATAAAATTCTAAAGGGAGCTTACATCAAAAGATATAAACAATTCACCAAAGTTTCATGAGAACTGTTGTGAGCATTTATGAGTTAATATTAAAAAACTGGAAAATCCCCCTTTTTTATGAATAAAACCCTGTAACTCGAAAACATAAAATTTAAAATTAATAAAATTGAAAGGGAGCTCATGTAAATGGATATAAACAATTCATCAAAATTTCTTGCAATTTGGTGAAAGCATTCTTGAGTAATTGTCCGAAAACTGGAAAATCCCCCTTTTTTAATGAATAAAACCCTATAACTCAGAAACATAAAATCTAAAATTTATAAAACTGGACAGAAAGCTCACGTCAATAGATATATACAATTCACCAAAGTTTCATGCAAATTACAACGATACCATAATGCATCCCGTAAACGGGCGTATAAAAATGTGATAAACTGATCTGATCATGAAAAATAAACCCTTACCGCTGAACCATACCAAGCTTGAAACAAAGATTGTAACTAAGCTAGAATTTTTTAAGGTTGGATGTGACATATTGACACTACATCATTCTTACCTGTGCACTGACACTGCCTTGTAACTTAAGCTGTAATCTTTTAAGATCTGGATGTGACATGTTAACAACCTCCCTCATTTCTGCAACTTTAGTCTGCATTTGATCAATTGCTACTTCAATGGGACTTAATTCTAAATCTTTCCTTTCAATAATGTCTATTCTCTTTTTAACATAAGGAAAACTATGGGTGGCTAAAATGACAAAATTGAGAAAGAATAATCTCTTACTGCAAGTTATTTATTTATAAATCTGTGATGAATTTTAATACATATTCAGAATAAGATAAGTAACAACCAAAATTCACTATAACATCTAAAAAAAAATGCACATTTACCTTTTTTCCTTACAGACATAGATATATATTTCTGAAAATGTCTTGTTTTATAATAAAATCATTCCAAAATCAACATGTTTTGTGTACCATAGAAAATTTCATGAATATCTTATATAATAATATTGGTTTCATCATTCTCGCTACAAATGAGTATTAGGTTATATTTACATACTTGTTAATACTGTTCTTCTTTTATATTGTTTATCAATTTCTCCATGTGCCTTGCCATCCTTTGTGAACGGTGTTTCAAACATAAATTTTCTAATGTTATTATTCCTTTCATAATCTGTTAGTCTTCTCTGAAGTTCTCGTTCATCAAAGTAAGGTGTGACATGAGTGACTTGTATGTGACAGTATCTGCCATCTAATTGGTTTGGATCAACCTGTGAGGAAAAAGTAGGTTAACTATAAAAAAAAATAATTTCAGTCATATATTTTAAATGTTATATCAATTATGTGTGAAGATAGGTTTTTATTATGCCATATTGGTGTCCCGAATTTGTTTTTTGCTACATGTCCAAAAAGGTATTTCATAAACATTCATTTATAAATTTTTTACTTAAACAGTTATCTCCCCTTATATTGCTAAGTTGAAAAATTGATTACCTTTTTTGAATCCTGAATAAGCTTTATTATTTCTTTGCCATACTTTTCACCATAGATATTACTAATTCTTTCACATATCTCTGGTAAACTGGTGACTTTTGGTTCTTTATAGATATATTCTTTTTGGTCTTCATCATCAAAGTAGGACTACAAAGTATAATTAAGTAATCCATGTAAACTCATTGTCGGGAAACAATCATTCATTCATTACTTAATTACTGTTTTTCTTTAAAATGGAAGAATCTTTATAGCATGATGTAAACTCTGCAAAACCTGCATATTACTATATACTATATAAATTGGCGTTCATGGGATACAACACTCTACATTAGGTTAAGAGATCCAGGTATAAAATTAAAATTAGCATTTAAACTAGGTCATACATCCAAGACATAAATCGGTAATCCACTACACATTGCATTTTTCCAATAGAATTAAAAAATAAAAGTTAGACCCCGTTCACACTATGACATTTTTATCGGTTTAAAGTAGATCGGTTCACATTAGATCGGTTTAAGGGCTAATGTGAACGCTTTGAATCGATCTTCAATCGGTCTCAACTAAAACACCAAAAGAGGTAGTTTAGGTTGAATCCATCTAAATAGAACCAATCTAACTTTAAATGTGAATGCATAGATCGATCTACATTAGTACGATTGAATATAAAATAATATATGCGCATGTACAGCGGCAAAACTACATGTGTTTTTCAAAATGGAGGATCAGAATAAAAGGGCTGAAGCTTGGACCCACGAAGAAACGGTCCTTTTAATTGAACTTTGGGGAGATGAAAGAGTCCAAAATGAATTAGAAAACACCCCAAGACGTAATCTGGAAGTTTTCCAGAGAATTTGCACGGATATGAAGGATAGAATTTTAGACTTTAGTCGATCACCCCAGGACTGTAGAGGGAGGATTAAGAGATTGAAAACAAAATACTTCCAAGTAAAAAGACAGAATAAAAAGTCTGGAGGAAAAAGAACATCGTTCCCGTACCACGAGAGGATGGACACCATATTAGGGAAGCGACCTTCTGTGAATCCTGTCGCACTATCAGACTCATTAATTTCCCTGGATGAAGAGAGTGATAATGATGGGGAAAATGATCCCTATGAAACAATTGCAGGTTTGTGTATTTATTCTGCCTTTTTTGTATTTTTAAACGCGTATTCGAAATAGCAATACATTTTTGCACTTATCCTCCGTGATAACATTATTACAATGTAAATAAAAAAAAACCAACTTTTCTGTGTATCCTGTTTGTAATTTCATAAACATATATGTTGTGTATGGAATTTATCACGGTACATGTACACCACATTAAACAACAGAGGCGGATTAAAAGGGGGTTATCCATACCCAGCCCCCATTATAGAGCTACATATACTGGATAAGCATCTGAACATATAAATAAAATCAATATTAAACAAGGGGCTAACTCTAGTATAATATTCAGTGGTTATCGTTTGTTGATGTGTTTCATATTTGTTTTTTGTTCATTTTTGTTCTTAAATTAGTCTGTTAGTTTATATAGCTGACTATGCAGTATGTGCTTTGCTCATTGTTGAGGGTCGTACGGTGACCTATAGTTGTTTATTTCTAAAGAATGAACACACTTCGTATTCCATATAAAATGAATATTGAAACTTTATATATTTAGACACAGAACTTGAAGACGAAGATGACAGTCACACGAGTGACATGTCCAGGCAACCCGAGAGTCAACTCCCTGGACCACCAAGACCTGAAACACCAGCACCCTCCAGACCAGGGTCTTCTGGAATGCAAACAAGCAGAGGTGAACTATAGCACTATAATTAAAAAAGAAAAGATATGGTCTATCCATCCTTGAGACAAAAAAAAAACTTTACAGGGAAAATCACAAACAGCAAAGTAACAGCGCTTTTATTGTTGTTCTTCATTTTACTGATTTCCATGCGGAGCAAAAACTCTAACTTCGCTCTAAATATTTGAGACAACTCCTTGCACAGGCCTGAGCAGCATTCTTTGCAAAATGACTACCATCACTATATTTGAACATCACTGCAGCTGTGGAGTAATGCCAATAAATTTTAAAAAAAGAGATCTGACATATGCTGTGATAATATAGCCTGACAAACTTTCTTGTGCATTTTTTGTTTTGATCCTTTTTGGATTCTTTTTTAGCTCAGTGGGGCCTGAAGAGCCCCATGTGAGCTTATGCCATCACTTGGCGTCCGTCGTCGTCTGTCGTCGTAACTATTTCAAAAATCTTCTCCTCTGAAACTACTAAGACAAATACCTTCAAACTTTAACAAAACGTTCCTTAGGGTATTTAGTTTATAAATTGTATCCGAAGTTTTGATCCATCGACAAACATGGCCGTCATGGCTAAAAATAGAACATAGGGGTCAAATACAGGTTTTGGCTTATATCTCAAAAACTAAAGCTTTTGGAGCAAATCTTACAAGAGGTATAATTTTTCAATTGGTCAAGATCTATCAGACCTGAAATTTTCAGACGAATCGAACAATCCATTTTTGGGTTGCTGCCACTTAATTGGTAGTTTTAAGGACATTTTCCAGGTTTTTTTTCATATCTTTAATATTGTTATAGATAGATATAAACTGTGCACAGCAATAATGTTTAGCAAAGTAAGATCTACAAAAAAGTCAAATGACCAAAATTGTTAATTGACCCCTTAAGGAGTTATTGCCCTTTACAGACAATTTTACACAATTTGTTCATCAAGTTTGCTAACATTTGAAAATCTCCTCTGAAATACGGGTGAGCGATTCAGGCTCTTGAGAGCCTCTTGTTTAAAAACGTTTAAAATCATTGTTGAGATAATGCAATCTAAACTACGTTTGCATACTAGCACATTTTACACTCTATTGCAATTTTTAGGAACAAAAATGTAAACAACAAAACGAAAAAAACAAGACCCAGCTGAAATAATGCAGCAATTTTTAGAAATAGAAAAAAAATCCGAAAAACAATTTTGGGAGTTTGAGGAAAAACGTTTGAAATTTGACACAGAGCAGGAAGAAAAAAGAAGAAGGGAAGAGGCAGATAGAGAGGATAGACAAAGGAATGCTGACCGACAATTCATGGCAAACCTTATGCAAATGCAGATGAATTTAATGAGAATGCAACAAGCTCCGCTTCCGCCTAATAACTTAAGTCACCAGTATCAACCACACTACATTGAAAAGGAACAAGCTCCACCACCGCCTATTAATTTGAGACATCAGTATCAACCGCACTACACTGAAAAGGAACAAGCTCCACCACCGCCTATTAATTTGAGTCATCAGTATCAACCGCACAACACTGAAATGGAACAAGCTCCACCACCGCCTCCACAAATTAATACAAGTCCTCTGAATCAACAACATTACAATGAAATGCAGCCAATGCAAGCATCAACCATAGACAATTATCAGACATCTGATGTTTTAAAGAATGTGAGAAATCAAATGGAATTCTGATGTTCATAGGAAGGCAATTATCTAACTCATTTAAAAAGACAAGAGGCTGTCACAACGACAGCAAACCGGATTTATTAACATTTATTTGTGTCCTGGCAATATCACAAGAACCATTACTGATGAATGGTGAAAGTGAAAATCGTCAATATCAAATTTGACCTCCATTTTGTCATCAGTATCAACATATTAAAATTTGAAAAGCTTAGATTGAATGGTTCATGAGTAAATGCAACAACCTGAATGGAAACGCCATTTTACGATCTTTCAAGAACCATAACTCCTGAACGGTAAAAGTCAAAATCGTCATTATTGAACTTGACCTCTATTTTGTCATCAGTAACAACATATTAAAATTTCAAAAGCTTTGGTTGAATGGTTCATGAGAAAATGCACGGACACAACAGGAAAAACCATTTTTTAATCTTTCAAGAACCATAACTCCTGAACGGTAAAAGTCAAAATCGTCATAATTGAACTTGACCTCCATTTTGTCATCAGTAACAGCATATTAAAATTTCGGAAGCTTTGGTAGAACAGTTCATGCATAAATGCACGGACACAACTGGAAACTCCATTTTTCAATCTTTCAAGAACCATAACTCCTGAACGGTAAAAGTCAAATTCGTCATTATTGAACTTGACCTCCATTCTTTCATTAGTAACAACATATTAAAATTTGGGAAGCTTTGGTAGAACAGTTCATGCGTAAATGCACGGACAACTCCATTTTTCAATCTTTCAAGAACCATAACTCCTGAACAGTAAAAGTCAAAATCGCCATTATTGAACTTGACCTTCGTATAGTTGTCAGGAATAACATATTAAAATTTTAAAAGCTTTGGTTGAACGGTTCATGAGTTAATGCACGGACAACATTTGATTGCCGCCCGCCTGCCCACCCGCCCGCCCGCCGTACATCCCCAAATCAATAACCGACATTTTTGTCACAAAAATCCGGTTAAAAAGTAATACTGATGTTTTCCCATGATAATTGTTAATAAAGAATTTATTGTGCATTAGTCTTTCTGAAAAAAATATGATTACAATAATTGATTAATGTTTGATCGAGTTCATTTTAGATCAGAGACAAATATTTGACATTAACTTTATAGATACTAATATATAGAAGACATGTGAGCTTTGAATACAACTACTTTCATTTACTGATTGTTTTAATTATCCTTGAGCCAGTTGGTAATGGCTTTTCATATTTGTTTAGCATCAGTATTTGCATTGTCCTCATTACGATTTGCTGGCACATTAACATTGTCGTCGATATCTTCAAGCCAATTTTCATTAAAAAAGTCTCTGTGCACTTCACAAATGTTATGTAAAGTGCAACAGGCTTTAGCAATCCCCGACACACTGTACAGTTCATTGTCCAATCTTTTTATGAGACAACGCCATCTACCTTTAAGTCTACCAAAAGCACATTCGACGGTCATTCAAGCCCTACTTAAACGATAGTTGAAAACTTTTTGTTCCTAGGATAAATTGTTTCCGGGATATGCTTTCATCAGCCATGTTAGTAATGGATAGGTAGGATCTCCAATTATAAAAGGTGGAACTTCAACATTGTCTAAATTTTCAGTCCAATTGGGTAATAGCTCACCAGCACTTGCTTTTAGAAACACCGATGATTCACGAAGAACATGCGCATCATGATGCTTCCCTGCATGTCCAACATTTATGTTAGTAAATCTATAGTTGTAATCTACAACAGCTTGTAAAAGTACAGAGTGATGGTACTTCCTATTGTAATAGTCCGCATGATGTTCTTTTGGTGCGATGATTGGTATATGGGTCCCGTCAATTGCCCCACAGCACTGAGGAAATCCACATCTCGTTCAGAATCCATCGATAGTATTCCGCAAGGCTTGTCCTGTTGGAAACTTTAAATACTTGGGAAGAAGAATAGAGTTAATTGCATCAACCACATCATGAAATATCATACAGGTCCCATCCCAAATAAATGACCCAATGTTCTGAATTCAATATTCTTTGCTAGACGCCAAAGTGTCACCATAACACGTTTTCCAACTGGATGAGGAGATTGAAATTTCGTAGTCCTTCTTTCGATAAACACAGAGAGCTGATCACAAATATGATTGAACGATTGTTGAGACATACATATATTTTCATACCAGTCATTTGGTGTCCAATTCATAGCATCCCGGTATAAATCAGTAGTTCTTTGTTTTACCCATATTCCTCTGTGGACAGACCTTTGGTACAGACAAGTGCAAAGAAACGGGAAAAAAATTTTCTTCGCCCGAGCATATATTGACGAAATCTTTGTCTTCTTTTATTTTGCTGTTTTTTTCTTTTTATGAACCGCAGCATTTCTTCATTATGCAACTTCCTTGCTACACTTGTTTGCTTTAAAATGAATAAAAACTGGAAGAACACAAGTATAAAAATTTGAACTTGACATTCAACAGAAACAATAACTTCATCCATTTTTTTCAAGTATGTGTATCAGTGTATTAACACATACATTTTAATAACTATTTTCTATTTATACACAATGTTTACAGATTTACGGTTAATTAGGTCAGATCGATTGCGTTTTTAATTGTAGTGTGAACGCAGTGGTTCAGATTAGACCGATAGAGATCATTGGGAGTAAAGATAATGTGAACGCTAACTGGTTCTATTTAGATCGATTCAAATTAGAACGATAAAAAAAAATGCTAGTGTGAATGGGGTCTTAATGTACTTACCCCATAAAATCCCACTCTGAAGTATTTGCCTAGCAATCTTTTACCAGATTGTACAACATCGCCTGCCTTGGTATAGGCTTGGGATAAACTAGTATAACACGAAGAAAGTCTCTGTAAAACAAAGACATATGATTATACAACCTCACCTGCCTTGGTATAGGCTTGGGATAAACTAGTATAACACGAAGAAAGTCTCTGTAAAACAAAGACATATGATTATACAACATCGCCTGCCTTGGTATAGGCTTGGGATAAACTAGTATAACACGAAGAAAGTCTCTGTAAAACAAAGATATATGATTATACAACCTCACCTGCCTTGGTATAGGCTTGGGATAAACTAGTATAACACGAAGAAAGTCTCTGTAAAACAAAGACATATGATTATACAACATCGCCTGCCTTAGTATAGGCTTGGGATAAACTAGTATAACAAGAGGATAGTCTCTGTAAAACAAAGACATATGATTATACAACCTCACCTGCCTTGGTATAGGCTTGGGATAAACTAGTATAACAAGAGGATAGTCTCTGTAAAACAAAGACATATGATTGTACATCCTCGCCGGTTTTGAAATGGCTTGGGATAAACTAGTGTAACAAGAGGATAGTCTCAGTTAAAAAAAGACTTACAATAAATGATATTTTCTACACTGTGAAAAAATAGGTCAGTATCATTATTTAAAGACTAATATGCTTAACATGTGAATTGAAACTACTGATAAGCTGTTTAATTAACAGTGTGTGACTTCCATTTCATGTGAATAAAGAAAACTTTATCATGTGTTCGTAAAAAATGTTTCCAAATACTTTCCATGTGCATATTTTTCTTATCTACTTTAATATCTGCCACCAAACAACTATGCAAGCTTATCCATCAAAGTTCGATTTTGATTGATTTTCTTGTCATTAGTGTATATCTGAATATCTTGAATATCTGAGTATTTATTCATCGTTAAATTTCTTGAAATGTTCATGGATAGGATGTATAGAATGTTATGATCAATGCACTAAATTTTGAGTATCAAAAAGGAAGAGATAAGCCTTGGAAGATTTAGATATCAAGTCAGTCCCATAAGGTTTTGAATTAATTTCATGCAATCTTACCCAAAAAAACTCTTAAACTATAATTTTAAGATTTTCAAAATGTTTCTATAATACTTCACTGCTGAACTATTTCTACATAAAACCAACCTCATAATCCCTATTAAATTCATAGATAGGTATAACTAATTTGTAGATTTCTCCTAACATCTCATATCTTTCGGCAACCTCTAATGATCTTGAAGCCTTTTCTAAATATTCTACCATAGTCTCCTGAAGGAAAATAAAAAAAAAAAACAATGATTTTCTGTATAATGTATTCATAGCATGTGTAAATATTCATAATTAAGTAAAAAAAATAAACTTTGAAATTCCTCAAAATGATATTGCAATTTTTTCATCTTTTAGTAGTTTGGAATCTACCTGGGGTTTCACAAAGTGG
This sequence comes from Mytilus galloprovincialis, assembly GCF_965363235.1. Classification (NCBI taxonomy): domain Eukaryota; kingdom Metazoa; phylum Mollusca; class Bivalvia; order Mytilida; family Mytilidae; genus Mytilus; species Mytilus galloprovincialis. The sequence continues at coordinate 48,732,828 of NC_134840.1, read as the reverse complement.
CAATTCATGATCTATCTGGAGATGTTACTTAAACAATAAGACCAATTAGATGAGAAATGGGATTAAATGTAAATGAGTCATCTAAACAAAAGTATATAACAGGCAAACAAGACAATACTAGATCACAAATGTCCTTAATTCATTATGGTAGTGTAAAAAATATATCCATTAATCTTTTTGTATTTTTTAAAAAAGACATGTCCTTCCACCTTGTATACTAATTGTCATAGTGTGTACCTCTGTATACTGAACATCTTGCATCCCTGAATCATCTTTAATGCCACTTTCTTCCTTTTCTACGTTTGGAGATATTAATTTGAAGGCAGCACAACCTTGAGGGAAACATCCTGTATATATAACATAATATTCTTTAATACTTGTATAATTGTAATAAAATAAATATGTATTATAGTAATAAAAGTTCTGAATTCATACTTTAATATTCTTTTGAAGTTACTTTCAGTTATTTGTGGTTAATAATTTGAATTGTACATCAAATATCTTTGTCAAGACTATTAAAATAAAAAAATTAATATAGAATATATGACTGTGAGTGGCAAAAATATACAATAGAGGCTTAAATAATAAAGAATATAATCTATATCAACCTAAAACATTGCAAAGAAGTTCATTGTATGCTTTTTAAGAACCTTCAAGATGAATATCAGCAATTATATCTGTTGTTCCTCTAAGAATCAGACTGTTTCTCAGTGTTTGTAATTCATTTAGATGATCACCTTTGTATTTCCTTTCACGTCCAGTCAGAATGGGGACATTGAATCAGATGCCTCGTGAAAAGAGAGTGTAACAACTCTTTGGGGGGTCCGTAGGTGGCCTGTTGCAGGGCAAAATTCCTGTCCCTATCCAATATACCCTTATTTTCCAGTGGCAGTCAAAATTTCCCCTAGATGGCCTCTATTATTACAAGACCTACCTATTGTATTTATTGTTAACTTGATCTCGTCCTGAAAATGCATGAAATATTTGCCACTGCATATTCAGCAACCAACAATCAATCAATCAATCAATTGTATTTCCTTTGATTTCATATCTTTTATAACTTTTTTAAAACAAATACCAACAGGTAAATAACCAATTCAAGCTGAAGCAAATTTTTAAAGAATAAAAAATACAAAATAATCTGTAATTGTCACAAGCTTAAAAGCTAAAAGAAATACTAGTAGATGTTGAACAGCTCCAAAACAAATTCGCAAAAAATGAAGTCAACTTTATTGTATAAAAATCAATAAAAATGTAAATCAACCTTCTCCGAAATGACAAATCATACAAACAAGAAAAACAACCACAGACATAAAAAAAGTTTAGATGCAAAAGGTTAACAAAAAATTATGATGGCTACAAACTTTAGGTCAATTTACTAGTGACACAATCTTCCAAAATATATACATTTAATACAAGGTGAACAGTAACAAAGATGAGACTTAGACAAATGTATGACATCATGCCAACTTCCATGAAACATTCAAGCAAACACAAAAAACCTAAACAAAAAATTGGTGATGACAAAATATTGACAAACAAATCAATTCACAACAAGTCAAAAGTTTCATGAAGGTAAAAATTTACTAAAATACAAAAAAAAACAATACAACATGATAACAGATAACATGCCAACTTACTGGACTTTAACTTTCCTGCAGTAAAATTATTAGTCCTGTATTTCATAGTGATAAGCTGCAGTCTAGTAACCAAATGCTTTAAATTGTTTCTATATTTGGTTTTCAACCTTTAAATCATAAGCCTATCTACCTGATGTAGTTTGTAGTTCAATTTGTATGTAGCTTGCTTATAAAATATTTGACAAGCTTTTATATAATTTCTATAGCTTATCTTTATGAAAAAAATACATTTGAGAAGAATATTTTATTAGAAGAAAGCTTTGTTGCTTTGAAATTATGCAGATATAGAACTTTTAAAAAATATCTCCGTTATCTAAATGTTGCTGCATAAAAAGATGATAACTATCAA